>NC_083565.1:35878161-36185266 GCF_019925205.1 Metopolophium dirhodum | reverse complement strand
AATATTATAATCGTATAAATATCAAAAATCCGTTTTTAATTAATTTTGATTCGTGTGCTATGTAAACAATGGAAATAAATACTATTCACTGATAAATATTGAACCTACATAGTATAGCTTATTATATTAATATATTATTATATCCAAATAAAATATGTATTGGTTTCGTCCATTATAAATATATAATAGCCGTATAGTACCCAATGACTATTGACTAATAACGTCCTGTTAGTGATCAAAGTCCACTGAATAACGTGGTTATCATTGTTTTCTGTTACTTACAACAATGAAAACATATTGTATACCTAGTTAATAGTTATACATTTATTATTTTGCTTGTAATCAGTGTGTAAATGTGTAATTTCTTCCGATAAAATGAAGTATGTATATTATTAATAACATAATTAACCTACCTATGTAACATATTATATATTGTATAATGTATATAGTATCATTAATATCACGAGTACCATTAATTGTTATAAATATATGTAACTGTAATATTCATTCAATTTCTTAAAGCAATAATTTATTGTTAATAATAGTTGTGTCCAGTTAGTATAAATTTACATTTTATATTTTAATTTTATGACAACATCTAGAATGTCATAATTATTAATAAACGCTTAAGTTAAAATTTTGAATTATATTGGAGTGAAACCAGTCCCAAATTTCTCACTAGGACTAGATTTTTATAATATTTTTATAATATTATCGTAACATAATCGTAATGTAATGTCTATGTTTTTCCATTATCAATAAATTTAATATATATAATAAATTAAAATATTATTTTACATGAGTTTTCCAAGCCTAAATGAACACACCATTTAAAATTATTTGCTAGTAATTTACTGATGTGCTACTTTTTAGTTGAAGTATAATATGTAGTTAGTCTTAAATATAATTGATACAAAATTGAAAAATATTAATTTTTATATTATATTTTCATGTATATAATCGCGTTTGACGTATCTTTTGGTGTCTTATAATTTTTATTACTTAAAATTATTATATTATATAATTGTACTAAATTTCAATGATTGTGTAACACGCGCAATGCACATATCTAAATAATAGATATAACTGTGTTAATCGTCGTTATCGATAATCGACATCGTTGAAACTGGAAAGACCTTACACAATCTTCGAACTGCGCGATCTAATAATAGTCGTATACGACATCAAGGAATTGTCGAAAGATTTTTATTATTTCTTATATTCTTCAATATCATACGACACGCCAGCGAATTAAAAGTCGAATGAATTTAAAACGTTTGACTACTTTGTATGTCTCTATAGATATAATATCGTATTAATTAATATTTTATTAACTTCAATAATTGTATACAATATATTTATAACTTATTGGATATATAGATATATCTGCACGCCACGTCACTATATTTGCAAAATAGGTAATTCATACGTAGTCGTATACGTATTCCAAACGTTTAAAAAAGTACCTACTTAAAGTTCTAATTTTATTTCATTTGTACCGATTTGAAAATATAATAATAACTATAATTTCGACGAGTTAGCTAATTTATTTGCACAACACCAGCAACATGTTCAAAGAAATCCAAGAATTCACAATAATATATATATAATATATATAATAATATATTTTGAACTCTTACTCAGTATTTAAAAAAAAGTTATAGGCTAACTAAGAAAATGAAAAACATTTTAATACAATAATTAGGTATGTCCTTATCTACAGATGAAAAAAACGTGTTATAAGTAGCATAATATTATGGTAGGCATATTGCTACTTATTATAATAATAATATACCAACATTCTTTTAATTAGTTTATGAATCATGATTATTATTACGTAATTATCACAATATAACAGCTGTCCGCTATATAGTAATATAAACTGTAACTGTTATCAGTCTTATCTACGGATAGTTAGTATACCACAAGCAGTTTATACGACTCGTTCGTTACCATTCTACAAAAAGTAGTATACTATTATTGTACGGGCCGGGAGCATATGACGATAATACGCGCACCCCGGACACCTAAATAATTGCTCACCACTAACACCTAGGTCTTGAATATGCGAGCACTAGCTGGGTGTGTAATGGTGTAATAGTTCGAAGTTCGAACAACAGTGGTCGGGATCGCCGGGCAAATACTGTCGAACTACGTAATGCGTGTAGTGTAATTATGTGTATTATCTGTGTGTTATATGTGTATATATGTGGGTGTGTATACAATAATTAAATTAAGTTAAATAAATGGTAACACGATTGCTGGTTAATGAGTTGCTGTATAATACACAATATCAATAATAATAATTTTTACAAATATATAAAAATCACAGCAACACCAAGGTATAAAAAATATAATATAAATAATAAATCAAAGCCCTTATGGCTATTACAGTATAATATATATCGTGGCCCTTCTGGTCCAACAAAATAGAGAAATATAATATGTACAATAATACATGCAAATAATGTGCGGCACTGCGGCCCTTATTATGACCAGACAAAATGTAAATATAACAATAATATGCAGTCCTTATGACCAAGCTGAATAATAATATAATAGAACTATGCGCCCTTATGGCACATTAGAATATAACAAATATATATAGCCCTTATGGCACAATGGAGTATAATAATAATAATAAATAATGTACGGCCCTTGTGGCACGACAGAATATAATAATAAATCTAACAAAATATCGTAATAATAATGATAATAATAATATAAAATAAATAACTCACAGGTTGTCGGTGCACTGCTGGCCAGCCGCTACCTAAATTATATAAATTTACATACAAATAAAATCACGCAAATGGTGTTAACACACAGATATAATAAAATTGGCGATTCACGCCGTCACAAAGGTATAATATATTAATTTGTGTAACAATATAATACTTAGGCACTTCTGGCGCTAATGTTTATAAATTTATAATAAAAATAATATTTGCACTACTTTGAAAAGTGAATAATATAATATATAATAATCAGTGATGTAGTCGTAATTTTTTTACTGAGTATACGTTTTAATGTACTTGATATGTAAACGTGGGGGGCTTCTCCCCCCCCCCAACCACTATATATACTACGCTATTACTAATGATATATTTATAATTACATACACTTTACTACTACCTTACCGCAATTGAGTCTCTATAGTTTACAATCATACTCCTAAAATATATGATTATACATTTAAATTGTTTATGATTACCTATGTTAATTTCTTAACCCCCCTATCCCCACTTCTTTTAAAGTCAAAAAACCTAAATATTTATTAATATTTATAGTCTTAAATGTATACTCGGTAGTATATAAATTAGGTATCACAACTTTGAATGATTAAAAATAAATGAAAACATCATTTTTTGTAGATCAATTGTTTTATTTATGTAATTATTGTGTGACACAGTGTAGGTACATAAAATAATATTTTTTGACAAAATTATTTTCAGTAATGCATGTGACCGTGAATCTCGGCGTCGGCTATCGTTATAGATAAGCTTATAATTTTAGACGTATGATATATATATATATATAATAAATATAGATCCATGCAATGAAGTTAAAAATAGATGTGTAAAATGTAAAAATAATAATAGTTCCTAATGAACATGATCACAAGGAAATATGTTTGGTATTATTGGTTATTCGTTAATACTATTAATATTATTGATTTATAGCTACACAGTATATCCGTATACCTGCGTATCACAAATTATATTATAAGTATACGCATCAACCAAAAACTGGAGAAGTCGTTATACGCCGTATACCCGCGTATACGCACCGGCTCCACTACACCACTGATAATAATTTGGCACACGCCGGTGTTGACGCGACAACGTTTGATGCGAGACAAAATATCGCGGCGGCCGTGTTAAATAATATTCACGTAGCCGGTGCGGCGGCATACGATAACGGGCATAATCTACATATAGGTATTATATAACTCACAGGACACATTTAAATAGATATAAAAATAAAATATTATAACGACAACAGGTGATGGTGTGTGTGTGTGTGTGTGTGTGAGACCAGCTATCCTCGCTATTAATTATAACCCGATATTAATTAATTTAAATAATAGGTAGATAGGTAGGTGTATAATTATGTTGCGGCGGCAACAATTATACTACAATTTAATTAGCGAGAGCTGGTGTTCAAGAATAAACAGATGTAAACATGTAAAGTATAAACAGAATAAACAGATGACACAAAGCGTATAGTACGCATCGTGAGGATGAGTTTATAGTTTCAATATTGATATTATTGGTATCAGAAGCAGATAACCGTGGTAAGTGGACAGAGCCGACAACCATAATAATATACATAAACATACTCCATGTCTCTATATCGGCATCGCCCATCAGTGGTTGTCGGTGCGGCAGCTGCCAGTTATGGGTTTATGGCTTATCTTGTCCAATCAGAAAATTGTTATAGGGAGACCAAAATAGAATTAAACTGGCTTTTCGTAAAATTACACAACAGTATTCTACAGCATTGGGCATTTCGACTTTGATTATTGAACTATTCGTTAACCTTTGGGTCGTTCGTGATAATCGCCAGAGTTTCAGATGCCATTACGCCAACCAGGATTCTGTGTATTATATTTGAGTGATTAATAATAAAATAATATTAAACTTATTCTAAAATTCTATAATATTCTCTCGTTATTTTCCTGTAAGTTATATATTATTATGATTAGTGTCGTGTATCTACTCGGATGACTGCCGATAGTTACGACTCGCATAGTCAAGGTTCTGTCGTTCCTGATTTTCATTCAGAGTACCTACCTATAAAGTTACAACCGCTGCGCTTTACTGGTTTAGGTACTAAATTTTTCATCGTACCTATTTTGGTAAGTAAGTAATTATTTAAATAAAAAATATATTAATTCGAAAAAAATTCACTAAACAATTATTTATTTTTCAGGTTGGTTTTAAGCTGACTATTGTATAGAAGAGATAAACAAGATTCTGTCGTTCCTGATTCCTGAATTCAGAGCACCTATCTATAAAGTTACAACCGCTGCGCTTTACTGGTTTAGGTACTAAATTTCTCATCGTACCTATTTTGGTAAGTAAGTAATTATTTAAATTTAAAATATATTAATTCGAAAAAATTCATTTAACAATTATTTTTTTTCAGGCTGGTTTTAAGCTGACTATTGTATAGAAGAGATAAACAAGATTCTGTTGTTCCTGATTTTCATTCAGAGTACCTACCTATAAAGTTACAACCGCTGCGCTTTACTGGTTTAGGTACTAAATTTTTCATCGTACCTATTTTGGTAAGTAAGTAATTATTTAAATAAAAAATATATTAATTCGAAAAAAATTCACTAAACAATTATTTATTTTTCAGGTTGGTTTTAAGCTGACTATTGTATAGAAGAGATAAACAAGATTCTGTCGTTCCTGATTTTCATTCAGAGTACCTACCTATAAAGTTACAACCGCTGCGCTTTACTGGTTTAGGTACTAAATTTTTCATCGTACCTATTTTGGTAAGTAAGTAATTATTTAAATAAAAAATATATTAATTCGAAAAAAATTCACTAAACAATTATTTATTTTTCAGGTTGGTTTTAAGCTGACTATTGTATAGAAGAGATAAACAAGATTCTGTCGTTCCTGATTTTCATTCAGAGCACCTATCTATAAAGTTACAACCGCTGCGCTTTACTGGTTTAGGTACTAAATTTCTCATCGTACCTATTTTGGTAAGTAAGTAATTATTTAAATTTAAAATATATTAATTCGAAAAAATTCATTTAACAATTATTTTTTTTCAGGCTGGTTTTAAGCTGACTATTGTATAGAAGAGATAAACAAGATTCTGTTGTTCCTGATTTTCATTCAGAGTACCTACCTATAAAGTTACAACCGCTGCGCTTTACTGGTTTAGGTACTAAATTTTTCATCGTACCTATTTTGGTAAGTAAGTAATTATTTAAATAAAAAATATATTAATTCGAAAAAAATTCACTAAACAATTATTTATTTTTCAGGTTGGTTTTAAGCTGACTATTGTATAGAAGAGATAAACAAGATTCTGTCGTTCCTGATTTTCATTCAGAGTACCTACCTATAAAGTTACAACCGCTGCGCTTTACTGGTTTAGGTACTAAATTTTTCATCGTACCTATTTTGGTAAGTAAGTAATTATTTAAATAAAAAATATATTAATTCGAAAAAAATTCACTAAACAATTATTTATTTTTCAGGTTGGTTTTAAGCTGACTATTGTATAGAAGAGATAAACAAGATTCTGTCGTTCCTGATTTTCGTTCAGAGCACCTACCTATAAAGTTACAACCGCTGCGCTTTACTGATTTAGGTACTAAATTTCTCATCGTACCTAATTTGGTAAGTAAGTAATTATTTAAATTTAAAATATATTAATTCGAAAAAATTCATTGAACAATTATTTTTTTTTCAGGCTGGTTTTAAGCTGACTATTGTATAGAAGAGAATGATTATTAAGTGTTTCTACCTATATATATATATTATACAATGAACAGTAAACCTAACAATATTAAACCTATATTAGTTGTTTTGGTAAGTAGGTAAATTATAATCATTTAAGTTTGGTAAGTAGGTATTTGTATTTAATTATGTCATACCATACTCTCAGTAAATCTACTAAGCGTAAAAGATTTTTAGAAGAATTAGAGACTGTAGATTTTTTGATAGATAATCAACTCGAGTTAAATCCACAACCAAGTACATCTCATGACAGTTTAAGTTTACTGCCTTTGGAAAGTTCTTATTTATCTGATTATGTTGATGGTACATCAAACAATTTGTTTTTATTTGAACCCCCCTTAATTATTTTTCAGATAAGAGTGATTTTGATCAAAATGATTTTTCATATAATTCCTATTCTGATACTGATGAGTCCAATAGTTATGAAATTTATATATTTAATGATGAATAACTAATATTGAATTTGTTAGATAAATGGAAAATTAATAACTCTATAACATCCGTAGCTTTTTCTAGTTTATTAAAAATTCTTAAAGAGCATAATTGTTTTAATAATTTTACAGTTGATTCTAGAATAGTTATGATAACTAATAAATATGATATGACTAATCAAATTCAAACCGTTAACTCTGACTTATATTATCATTTTGGAATATCAAATGGTTTGATGTCAGTTTATGATCCAAACGTTTTTGAGGAAGTTATTAAATTAGTTGTAAGGGTTGACGGCTTACCACTTACAAAGAGTTCTTCTAGTTCTTTCTGGCCAGTTTTGGCTTATGCTCGTTATCCTCTAAATAAACCTAATTTATTTATTATTGGTCTTTGTTGGGGGAAAGAGTAACCTCAATGCAGCAATTTATACTTCAGAAGTATGGTTGATGAATTAAAAAGTTTATCCCTAAATAGTTTTAAGACAGAATATGGAATAACATTTGTGGTATTAGATACAATTTGTTGTGATCTTCCTGCTCGTAGTTTTATTACACGCACTAAAAATTGCAACGGTTATTATTCATGTTCAAGATGTGTACCTAATTGAAAGTGATCGTGTTAACAATACTACTTGTTTATTAGGATCTAACTATTCTAAAAGAACACATACTGATTTTTTAAATCGTATTGATGATGAACATCATGTCACTAATGACATTTCTGTACAAACAAAAATACCGCATATTAACATGGTAAATAGTTTCAGTGTGGACTATATGCACATGGACAGTGTTCGGACTTATCTAGATAATTATTTGTTCATATTTTATCTTGTCTAGATAAATAGTTACAAGGTATCTAAACATTCATCTTAGATAAATTTTTTACTAATCTAAATAAATTCATCTAGATATATTTTTTATTGATACAAATCGCGAAATTATACAAACACATTTTAAATATTTATACAGATTATCAAACCAAGTTTATGGTTTATAAATAATGTAATTATTTTTATTTATATCCTTATTATTATTATGTTCCTATTGCCCAACTAAAATATACCTAAATTTAAAATCCATTTAAAAAAAAATTGTATCTTTTTTTATCTAGATAAATATTAGTTAAGTTATCTTTTATATCTATCTAGATACATTTGAGTTCCATTATCTTTATCTTTATCTAGATAAAAAAATACTTATCAAATCTGAACACTGCATATGGGGTGCTTAGGTGTTATGAAAAAACTAATTATATTATGGTTAGGTATAATTAAAAATGCTCCATTATCTATTCGTATACAAAGTCGGGATATATCAAATATTTCTAAACATATTTTATCTATCAAACCATTTATGACAAATGATTTTCCTAGAAAACTCCGAGGATTAAATGAAGTGGCTACAGAGTTTAAATTTATTATAGTGTATGTAGGAGCTATTATTCTAAAAGGGACTATAACTGAAGAATGTTACAATAATTTTATAAGTTTACATGTCTCATTTAGAATTCTATTATCACTTAATAGTAATAAAAAACTTGTTGATTTTGCTGAAAAATGTTTACTTTATTTTGTTGAAATATTTTAAGAAATATATAGGGCCCGGTTTTCATCTCATAATATTCATAGCTTAATACATTTAGCAGATGATTATAGAAATTACGGTTCCCTTGATAATTGTACATGTTTTCCATTTGAAAACTTCATGAAATTTTTAAAGGTAATGGTCAGGAAACACGAGAAGCCTTTGGAGCAGGTCATTTATCGTTACAGGGAGTTTTTAACATTAATTGTGCCAACAGCTGACACAAATCAAAGTAAAATTTATTTATGAAAAAGAACACTGTAAAGGTCCTTTAGTTGAATGTTATACTAGTCCTCAATAACAAATAATTTTTAAATACAACATAAAAATGAATATTAAATCTCATTCAGGCATTTATATAGGTTTTAAAAAACAAAATAAACTGTATTTTTAAAGTATTTAACATTTGTTATGACCCCAGCACAAATAACACAGTGTTTCTATGTAAAATTTTGAACCAGGTTAGATCATTTTTTGTAAACCTATCGATAGCTTAAAATTAGGTAATGCTATAATAGTTGATGATTTATCAACAAATTTTACTGCTATATATATTGAACATACAAATTTTTGTAAATATATGATAATATTTGATAATCTTAATAACAGTATTGCATATCCAATTATTCATTCATATGAATATTAGAATTAGATGAACAAATTTAATTGTTTGAATTTTAAAAGTTTACTTTGTTAAATCACATTATATTAGGTATTACATATAATGTCTTAATAATATTGTAAATATTTCTTTTACATTAAATAGGTAACATTTTATTGTTTGATTTGTATTAATAATTGTATCTATAATATGTATAATTTATTGATTGATGAAATATCTAAATTAATAATAAATATCATATTATTTACTTAAAATAGTATCATATATTTTGATTGAAAAATATAAAAATCATAATGAATAGGTACCTATTCAGTTGTCGTATTTATTGATAAAAATACAATAGAGGCTGTATGTTAAGCTGGATAAAAAATTGGTATGTGTTCTTGCCCATTACAAAAAAAGATTCAGTTCTTAGAAAGCTGATAGAAAGAAAAAGTCTTCCAAATGACGTGGAGTTTAATCAATACAAAATTAAAGTATTAAAAACAATGGGGAAGTTAGAGTGGTATAAATGGTATTTCTCAATTTATTCATTAAAAATAAAGTTAATATTTGACTTTTTACACCTAATAATATGACACACTTAAAGGTTTTTAGTTTTTTTGTACCAATAAAATATTCAATGTTCTTATCTGAAAAATGTCCATAAAATATCAGTTTTTTTTAAAATAGACATGAGTTGATTAAAACCTTATTGGAACTAATAATCAGAAAAATTAATTGATGTATTTTTAATATGAATAGATTCAGTAATAAAAGCACGAGAAATGACTAAAGAAGGACTTACAAGAACCGATAAATCATCCGCTGTACAAGGTTCAAATAAATAAATATTATTATATCAAATAGGTATATTATTATTTTTATATTATAATCAGTAGTATTTTTCATGTAACTACAGTTATTGGTTTTTTTTTTAACTTGAAAAATTCATAAAAATTTGATCTTCCTTTCTTCTTGGCATTTTTTTTTATATAAATGTAGACGAACCTATGAGCAATTTTGTATTACATTTTAAAATAATAGATTTAAAAAGAAACATTTTTATGAATCTTTACCTCTAAATAATTTGCACAAATCAAAATAATTAGAAAATTTTATCGTGTATAGAAAATATGGCTAGTAAATATTAATATACTAAATATTTAAAAAAAAATGTGTGATGTTTAGAAAATGATAAATTACTATTTAATTATATGTTGCATGTTTTATAGGTAACAGAATGAAAAAATGTATCACTTGTCATTTACTCATTTCATTTCACTTGACATCAAACTTTTTACGAATGATATTTTTGGAATAACGTATGAGGCACTTTGTTTTAAAGTTAAACATTTTTAATCAAAGAAAAATTTTACAAAAAGGATAAAATAAAAAAGAACGTTCTCCAATCCATTTATGTAGCAGAAAACCACTGGCTGAGCCGGAGGAAACTTGAAAGACCTTACTTTTTTTTATTTGTGTTGTTCAATCAAATAGTCTTACTATAGTATAAAGTCCTTATATTTATTGCTTTAATATCAATGATGGGTTTCGTAGCTACTTAAATGCATGTGTTTTTTTATTGTGGTTTTAAATTATTTTCTGAAATGGAAATAATCAAATATACAAAGTTTTGTATAATACGTTTTAAGAAAATAGAATATTTGTTAATTTCTTAGAATTTTTTTTTTTGTATTTTAATATGTTCATAAATGTAATTATATCATTAGTGCATGTCGTGTTTAGATAACTTTTTGGGTAAAATATTCCCATCATATTATGATTAACAAAATAAACATACAGAACTATAACTATTAAATGTGCTAATTGTTTCATAAACATATTTCAAATATCTATTTATAATAAAATCTAATTTCTTACTATTTACAGATCGTGATTTTCAAAAAGAGCTGCTATATAGATTGGCTTTTGTCAAACACGAACTTAAAAGACTTGTCAATAATCAAATGGACATTGCCCAAATAATTGAATCAATAGAAACACATATTGATAGTAATAACATTTCAAATACAAGTAGCAACTGTTATTATACATCAACATTAAATGATATAAGTGATTGCATTTTACCATTGGATAATACAACAGAACTTGATACATTTAATGACAAAATATCTGGATATAGAGCCTTTAAAATTAATTTGGTAAGAAAACAATACCTACGCCATATTTTTAATTATTAATTGTTTATTTGCTTGTATAGATATACCTATATACTTAGATAATTAAATAAAAAGTATGTACTGTTATTTTTTGTTTCACGTAAGACTAACCAACCTAGTTATATTGGTGGAAAACATTACAAATCGATGATCAAAAGAATTATGAACAAACTAATTTCAGATGAGTTATTACAACATTTTGATATTCAGGAAAATCTGACAAGAAGGTAAAATTTTCAAATTTAGCTGTTTGTTCTGTACTTTTAGGTAAGATAATTTACAAAATTGCCTTAAATCTAATGATTACAGATATTTATAATAGCCATTTGTATACTTTCAATATGTATTTTCTTTTGTAATATACAGGTATAATAATTTAGTAAATATTTTGTTTTAGATGCTGTTAAACAACAATCTAAGTATAAAAATAAAGTTTCTGAAAGTGAAATGGAAGAAGAGATTAAATATGTCCTAGCACAAGCGTCTCTAACATAAAAAGAAAAACACAAAAAATATAACCTAACCTTTTATAACTATTGCAATAGTATTAATATTTTATTTAATAACTGATATTTTTTTTAAATATAATTATATTAAGTATGTAATAAAATATATATTATATAATAATATATCAACAGCAGTTTTTATAGTGTTAAATATTACATTTTGTAATAATTATTATATATAATATAACTTTTCAACTCTTGTGTATTTGTTATTTACTGTAAGTGAAATTTAACTTTTAAATCTTAACATAAAAATATATAGATACCTATTATAGGTAATATTATAAGTGATAATCAATTTAATATCACTGCAGTATATATATTTAATTAGATATAGATATAGATATGTTATTAATTTAAAGCCTAGATAGAAACAAAAGAGTGTTATTAAAGCATAAATAAATCAACAGTATTAAATTTAGTTAAAATTGTATACAAATACGATTTACCACACTTGTTGTTTGAAATAAATCATTAACAGTGTCTGAACTAGCCTAATAAAATTCTCTTGAAAACTTTTAGATCTCTAAAGAGTTAACCATGTAATATCACCTAAAGCATTTTTAACTGTGACTAATTTTAGTATTCAACATTTTTTCTTGAATCATGAAAATAATGCATCGCAGGATGATAAATATATTTAATTGAATATTTAAGCACACATTAATTAAAACACACATTTTATATAATACAAAATATATTTATTTACTTATTTATATATTTAAACCTAAGTTATAGTAATAATTATAGTATAAATAATAATATATTAATATTATAAATTTATTTAAAATTTAAAAAACCTAAAAATACATGATTTTCAATAATTATTAAAAATCCATGAAAAATTATTATCACATGTATGATTATGTAGATGAAATTTACTCATTAGTAAATAAACATTAATGGTTATGGAACATTTATTCAGCGTTAAAACATATAAATGCAACATTTGTTTACCATTATTGAATAAATACAACTAACCACTATTTATGTAATGTTGACTTTTAAATGTTTATCTCAAAATGCAAAAGGGTTCAAAACATGATTAATAATAGTTGATTAAACATTTTACAAATGTGTTGTCTCCGTCTTACAAGTGCGCAATATAGCAAATTTTACGCTCAGCAAAACACGTGTAGCTCCGTTAGTATAAAAATTAGAGCGAATAGACATCTTATAAAATCTAAAGGTAAGATTATTATCTAGGCAACCTCATGGACTTTTTAGTATATTTTAATTTAAAGCGAGTTATGAGTATTTTAAGATGTATAAAACATTTACAATTTTAAAATACTCATAACTCGCGTTAAAATTAAAATATAATAAAAAGCCCATGTGGTTGCCTAGATAATAATCTTACCTTTAGATTTTATAAGAGGTCAATTCGCTCTAATTTTTATACTTATGGAGCTACACGTGCTGAGCGTATAATATGCTATGTTACGTACTTGTAAGACGGAGACAACACATGCGGGTATAACGTCCTCTTAATAAATAAGTTAATTTTTTACAAGAAAATGTAATTAGTTAAATCATAATTATTATCAAAATATTAGCATACTGTTAATCCAATACTTTCTCTCAAAAATATACACTTATCCAATTGGTTTTGATTAAATTAAAATATAAATAATATAGTGTTAATATAAAAAGTAAGTAGAAATGACAAAAAAAAAAAATGAGATGAAAATGAAGTATCTGTGTTAATATAAATTATAATATACACTTCAAATGGAATTCCATCATATTATATTTTCATACAATTTTCAATTAATAACACTCATAAACATCAAATTCATTACTAACAAGTTAAATAATATGACAAGAAATAAAAACCATTATTAATCATCTAATTAAAAATGGGTGGGTAATCAATTACCCAATATAAAGTATTAACAGTAATAATAATGTGTTCTTAACAATATAAGTTAATAAAATTATAATAAAAATTCAACTTACGTGTTATCAATTTAAATATTGTTAATGAAATGAGTGACATTTTTTCATTTTTCCTATTATTCGTTCCACGTCCTGTCATAGATATTTGCATCCCTAAATTATCAGTCATCAAGAAGTCCATGATGCATTTGGTCACCATATACACATTAATACCACCAAATTCTTTCAATCGTTTTACCTAGGGAAAAAATATAATATGCTTTGTTTATAAATAATAGTAATTTAACATTTTATAAGCCTTACCAAACATTTGTAAAATAATGTATCTGACTTTGGTTTTTGGTCTATTTCTTTTAAGGAATCTAAATTATGTAATGGGAATTCTTCAAAATCCGTGTTGTTATAAAAGCTCTCATTGTGCACCGTTTTATTTTGTACAATTTTTTTATAGTATACAACTATACAAGTGTGTAACTAACAAATTAAACAATAAAACATATTGTTTTGGTCTAAATTTTAAAAATTACCTATGCCTGGTAGTTACAATTTATTTTATGATTATATTGACATATTTATTCGTTTATTTATTTTGTAATTAAAGTTGTGAAATTAGAAAAACTATTTTAGAATTTTTATAATATCATCAATTTAATTAAATTACTTACATATATTAACTATGCAGATATAAAATAATTTTAGTTTTCATATATCTGCACATAATACAGTAGGACATTCAATCGTTTTCACTAGGTATATAGTTTTTTCAGTTACCTAACACATGTGCAGACATAGACGTGCGCACGGGGCAATCCAAGCTCGACCGGAGATTTTTCAGAGGCAGAGTAAATTGTAGATATCTAATATATATCCGTATTTTATAAAAGTATGTTTGTGAAGATCATGGACATTCTATTTGTCCTGATAGCTAATAAAATTAAACCAACTCAACTAACAAAAGCATTGTAAACAATAACCATAGTTATTGTGTAACAATGTTTATTAGGTATAGACTGTTCTGACCTATACATTTATAATAAATATTATTGAAATAAATACCTTAATTCCATGATTCTAACATCTTCTTCACTAGTATTCTGACATGGTTTTTATCTTAACTATATACCTAAATGTAAAATAAATAAAATAGGTATAAGTACTTAAGTTTGTAAATAATAAAAATGTGTCTAAACTCTAGTCAACTTTACCATAAATATGTAATAATATTATGTATTCTTCCGTATTTTATTTTAAACAATAATAGTTATTACTTTAATGCATTTAATATACTTAGGTAATATAAAATGTAATTCTCAATCAATATTGTTATTTAGTTTACATTGTGAGAGCTAATATTTATTATTTATAAAGAATTAAATTAGGTAATTGATAACTCAAATACAATCATTATTCAAATTTTCAAAACCACTATGCATCTATGCCCTTTTAATAGTTTTAGCAAACTAGGAAAAGTTTTGGATTTATTGAGCATATTATTAATTTCATGCCTAATTCAAGTTGGTTATCAATTAAAAAGTCGAATGTTTCAACTTCTTCAAAAAATCTTCTACGCTTAGTAGATTTACTAATATTATGGTTATACTTACAAACTGAATGTTCTAAATAATTATAAATATAAATATAATTAACTTTGTACTTACTTATATCACGCAAGACGCAATGGCGGAACGTGGAAACCTCAACGGAAAGTACGATCAACGAAAATTGACACACGTTCAGTAGTTTAGCGAAGTACAATAAATCCGTAAACTAAACGGAAAACGTTATACGTAGATACAAAAAACAACACTAGGTATATACGCAAATGCAAGACACAATGACGGAACGCCGAAACAGTGAAACATTCAAACCAAACATCAACGACAACAATCAACAACTAATCTAGAACGCACGAAACAAACACGAGGCAAAAAAAAATTATTTTTCGTAACCGTGGAATATGAATACCTTGAGGAGCGTGGAGCGTCGCAGTGAAACACTAAAATATAATATTAATAATTTGACAATGTGCTGCCGCCGTTATACTCGTTAACTATAAACAATATATTAAATATTAATATTATATTAGATAGTACAATAGTAAATACTAAATACGCATTGGTCACTCGTCGGGCATATCGTACTGCGCGGTATCGACGTCGTTCATCATGTGGGTAGGGAGAGGTATGCTTAGAAGTATGCTTAGATCTAGAATATTCACGAAAAATATAAAAATAGCTGATATTTCCAAACAAAAACAAAAACCTCAACCGGTCTGTAGGTACTCCGCGATAGCAACGCCATAGTATATTCTATAGATTTTAGTATTGTTTACTTGTTAGTTCTTAGAACCATAATAATTAATAATATAATATATTGTAAATTACAATTATTTTAATATAGGAAGTTGATTGCAATAAAATGATTGCTACTTTAGATGTATAGAAATCGCAAAAAGTGCTAAGCAGCTCATACACTACACAAACATCGATAATAAACAAAATATTTATTGTTTATAATAAAATAACAAATTAAGAAGTACGAGTACCTATATAATATTATATACCAGGTTTACACAATACGTCAATATATAATAATAGTATTGATATATAGTATATTGATGTATTGATATATTATATATATATTTACAATTTAACTCAAATTACTAGGTAGATCTTGGGACGATTAAAATACATCCCATCGGGAAGTTCCAAATAGGTATCAATTGAGTACTATACCAGGTACCAGGGAGGTCGAAATGCAGCCCATCAGGAAGTTCCAGTTAAGCATCAATTGGGCGCTTTATAGATGGTACCCGGGAAGGTCTGTGCTGTTAGGGTCAATATTATGTCTAATATAAGGTACCTAAGGTAGTTAGGTCGAACGGTATCGAATTTATCAGTTATACCTTCTGGGCTTTATAAATACAAGTTGTTCATCTGTACCGGCTATAACACCTCCTTCAACCGCCAATACTTTGAGGAGCTGATTCTCGCAAACCAATCAACAAAAAAAAAAAAATGTTAACCCATGAATTCATAAAAAAAATTGTTTTAATAATTCATGACCTATTTATTCTGTTACCATTTGACAATCATAAGTTTATTGTGGTTTCATCAATAAATATAAGGGTGAAAAAAATTAAAATAGTTGTATACTATACAGTTTTAGAAAAGCATAAATCTAAAAGTTTAAAAAAAAAATTCAAAAAAAGTTAATACTTTTCGAATAATTAGTGTACCAACTTAATTGGATTACCCTGTATACATATAATATGTTAATAGTTTTATTATCTATATCAAGAGAGATTTCAACAGAGTTACAATCAGTTATTATCTTATGTGAAATATTAATTATTTTAAGGGCATTTTTAATAAATACGGTTACCACATCATTTTTATTTATAATACCGAGTGAGTTTACAGTATGATATCCATTCAGCTCAAAATTAAAGTCGTATCAATTATATCAAAATTAGAATCGTTTGAATTAAACATTAAGAATAGTTCGTCAAAGTTCGCAAATATACTACTTAAATATTATAATAGGAGTATATGAAAAAAAAGACACAACATTTACAATTTGTTTATCATATTTAGTCTTTTACAGTATATATATTCGTAGATAATAGATACAACAATAACTTATTACAGGAAATTACTGAATCGGTTACTACAAATTAAAACTAAAATAAAAACTCAAAAATATTTTTTTCTATAACTAGACAAAACTACCTCATTACAATATTATTATGAAACCGTAATAGGTCCCGCCATCTGGCGGTGCGCATGACCGTAAGTGACTAAACATGACCACAGAAGCCGGCCCAAGGAATGAATAGAGTGCGTGGCAGTGCACTTATTGAGTTAATCGGCCACTCATCGCAATTCACCACCTTTTAATACTAATAATATTATAAACTATAAATATTTCTTTATGTAATAATAAAGCACCTGTTATTCAAAAGAATAAACACCGAGTTGCGTATCATCACATTTCTAATATTTTTTTCTAATCCAATTTAACAGAAACATGCTAAAATATTCTTGAATATGTTTTACTTACCATAAAATAAAATATTCTGTCCGGAACAAGTGCCTTTAAATCTCTGCGTAAAATATAGATCTAATTGAATAATATATTATTATTGTGCGCGAATACAGTGAGGTGCGACGACGACGACGACGACGAACGAGAGCGAGACGAACGCCAGTAGCCGATACTAATTCACAGTGTGTTAATCAACCGTAGTGGCGGTTGGAAAATGGATGGATGGGTCACTATCGTGGTTAAAAAATTATTGTGATTTTCAGGTTAAGATTTTTTTGGTTATAGAAAAACTTATGAGAAATCTTGTATTACATTTTTAAGGCTAAGATATAAAATTAAAAAGGTGGGAAAGTGGATGTCGCTCTGCTTTACCGTAGGTTACAAGTGGGTCACTGTAATAGATGATGTGAAATTTGAATTCAATGATATAATATCATTGTATAAGAAAAACGATTCTGAAAGAAAACGGTCAGTCAGCCTATGATTTTACCAAGTATATTTGATGATATTATTGTGAATAAAGTAACTTATATATAACCTATTTACTCGGAGCCTTGTTTTAAATTTTCAATCTTTAGCCATAAAAGTTAAACATTTTATACATTTCTAACCACAAAATAATTAATAAATTATAAATTTGATAAATGTTGTCAAAATTTGAATTTTAAATGCTTATAAAAAAAAATTGTGCCTACGTATTTTTAATATTTTTCAACTGCTATTAGAACGATATATCAGGAGCCTTATATTAAATTTTCACGCTTTTTTACCCAACAAATAAAAATTTAATGATATTTATAGAAAAAAAAACTAAAAAAATTGAAAACTGACAATGTCCGTAAACAGCTCAAAAAGAGTCAAAATATTTTCAACATTTTATGGTATATAGAAAATGCTAATATGAACATTCAGTGAAATTTTCAAGTATCTACAGTCATTCGTTTTTTAATTACAATAAAATAAGAAAATTGTTACATGAGAAATCGAGTAAATATCGAATGTTGTAAAAATATAAATTTCAGACGCTCATAAAAATTTAATTTAAGTTTCTTCTAGACATTTTTTTTTTGATAAAGGTAGACAAACTTATGAGTAATCTTATACTACATTTTCAAATCTTAGATTTAAAAAGAAAAATTTTTATGAATTCTCAACTCAAAATAATTTGCCAATTTTCGTGATTATTCCGTATTTTGTCAAAATTTGAACTTTAAATGCTTATAAATAAAAACTGTGACTAAGGATTTTTAATTTTTTTCATCTACCTTTGAAAAAATAGCCTAGAAGCCTTCTATTAAATTTTTAAGCTTTTTTACAAAACAGATAAAATTTTATTGATATTTATAGAAAAAATACTAAAAAAATTGAAAACTGACAATGTCCGTAAGCAGCTCAAAAAATTCAAAATATTTTCAAAATTTTATGGTGTATAGAAAATCCTAATATAAACATTCAGTCAAAATTTCATGTCCCTACGGTCATTTGTTTTTGAGTTACACCAAAAACCAAAATCGATTTTCTCGAAAACAGATTTTGCGTGAAAATTCACGTTTTTCCTTAATTTTTCTTTTGTTTTTCATGTCGCTTTTGAAAACTACTGGGAAATTTTTACTTTTGACCCCCCAAAAAACCAACTAGATTCACTTTCCTATCAGAAAAGTTACTGTTGAAGGAAATCGATGCACTTTTACTGTCCTAAAAGTTGATGACAGACACAAAAAAAAAAAATAAAAAAAAAACACATCATTGTAAAATCAATACATTCATCACTTCGCTCAGAATCTAAAAAATAGGGGAATAATGGCCGTGTCAAAAATATATCGGGGGAAATGTCCTACTACAAAGAAAACAGTCGGGTGGAAAATATCCGCGATTCGTTTATACATACATGTACTTCACGAATTGCGTCGTAGACCGTATATTATAATATAGAGCTCATAAAAATACACAGCCACCCAATGCAGTGCTATTACACGTTAAATAATCGTCCATTCTAAATATTCAATACCTATATACCTACTGTCGAGACGCCGCCGAGTAATGCATTATATTATGTATTCTTTATGCACATAATAATACCTATAAAGGTACTTAACGTACACGTTCATTATTATAATACTATATAATATAATAATTACAAATCCGACACGATAATATTATATACAATACATAATGGGATATGATATTTTGCGCCAATTTAATAACTTGTAATTTGCGCCACCAATAAGTACATTTTAGTTTGTATGTAATTTGCGCCACATCTAATAAAATAATTTTGGTAATTTGCGACGGTTAGTCTACCACAGAAAAAAATATTTTTCAATACGGGATAGGCTAAACAATAAAATAGAATTTAATTCACAATTAAAAAATTTATATTATGAGGTATTTTTTAAAAATCGCATAAAATATAGTTTTTTGATATGCCTTCTATCCTGTATTGTGAAAAAAAAATGCTCCTGTGATGGACTTACTGGTTTTTGCACAGACGCTATGCGAGCTAGAACAATACAGTAATATAATATATAGGTAGGAAGGTACTAAAGTTACCTTATTATATCGGTGATAAATTATGTACGGACACGTGTTGGTATATAATATCTTTTGCCGGTTTCACGTATTACATTCACGTATATATAAAAAAAAAGGTGGATAAGTGGATGTCGCTCTGCTGTACAGTAGGTTACAAGTGGGTCACTGTAATGGATGGTGTTAAATTTGAATTCAATGATATATTATCAATGTATAAGAAAAACGATTCTGAGCGAAAACGGTCAGTCAGCTTATGATAAGAGCCTATGAAATAATTATATTTGATGATATTATTGTGAATAAAGTAATTAATATAATATAACCTATTTACGCGGAGCCTTGTTTTAAATTTTAAATCCTTAGCCATAAAAGTTAAACATTTTATACATTTTTAACTACAAAATAATTAATAAATTAGAAATTTGAATAATGTTGTCAAAATTTAAACTTTAAATGCTTATAAAAAAAAATTAAGCATATGTATTTTTAATATTTTTCAACTGCTATTAGAACGATATATCAGGAGCCTTATATTACATTTTCACGCTTATTTACCCAACAAATAAAATTTTATTGATATTTATAGAAAAAAAAACTAAAAAAATTGAAAACTGACAATGTCCGTAAAAGGCTCTAAAAGAGTCAAAATATTTTCAAAATTTTATGGTGTATAGAAAATCCTAATATAAACATTCAGTCAAAATTTAATGTCCCTACGGTGATTTGTTTTAGAGTTACACCAAAAACCAAAATCGATTTTCTCAAAAACAGATTTTGCGTAAAAATTCCCGTTTTTCCTTAATTTTTCTTTTGTCTTTCACGTCGCTTTTGAAAACTACTGGGAAATTTTTACTTTTGACCCCCCAAAGTACCAACTAGATTCACTTTCCTATCAGAAAAGTTACTGTTGAAGAAAATCCAAGCACTTTTACTGTCCTAAAAGGTGATGACAGGCACAAAAATAAAAAACAATTAAAAAAAATTTTAAAAAAAACACACATCATTGTAAAATCAATACATTCATCGCTTCGCTCAGAATCTAAAACGTGCCAATGTAACGACAAATTTCTGTGCGGTTAGACAAATTGTTATTAAAACTGAATCACGGCTTTTGGCCACCTTAATTATTATATATTATATAATGTAGTATTAGTTCCGTTCAACAGTTTATTTTACTTCCGGTGTTCGTCACTTGTGGTCAAGAAGTTATAAAAAAAGAAAATACTTGTTTTTACCATAGGAAGTCGAGAAATTTTTTATACCTATTTACAACAGAATACGAAGACAGTCTGTACCAACTGTAAAAATTGTTGAGGACAATTTTTTCTAGAATCGTAAGCAACCTAATTCTTGATAATATCGTATTTCAATCGTCCAAAATCACACGGTAAATTAATAAGTTATTTTTATATTCTATCGATTAGTTATTATTTGGCTAATTAATAAAAATATTGAAAATCAGACTTCTAAGGATTCTAGATGAAGTTCTCCTCTACAATTTATACAAAATGTATTTTTACTGTAAACCACTTCAATAAGCTGTATTACTCACTTAAAGTACGAAACCATATGTTATTCACTATATTGTTCCTATATTGCGTCTAACAACAAAAGCAACAAATCCAAAGCAACGTTTCCGTCGAAAACGAATCAGTGGTACCAAAGTCGCATGGTCTAGTCGCTACTCGTTCACCGTTTTTCGGTTTCGTCGACGAATATTATAGCTATACAAAATATTATACTCGTCCAACGCCTCCACAGCATACGTTCCTGTACGCTAACAAAGACGGCGGGACACACAGTGTCTTTTGTGTCTTTCAGTGTGTATATTATTTATGTCTGTCTGTATTTATATATATAATGAACAAATGTGATTATATATATTATGTTTTTTACGTACAAACTTTACGAAAAGTTTTATTATACTATTTATCAGTTTAAAAAAAAATGTAGTGCAAATATATCCATTTCAAATTTTAAGCCTATATTATATACTTATACACGTACACATTACACACCCATTATGACACGTTTAATAATATATCTACCACTAAGTCACCTTAGCGACCATATTATAATATTATATTTATGCGTACACCGAACATGTTTATTTATATTTTCTATAGGAATGTAGTATGTATGTTAACGACATTTAATTTTTTTCTTTATATAGTAGTAGTTACCATGCGCGTATTTAGATTTTTGTCATTAATTATTAAGATTATTGTAAAAATGTAATATATTCAAGATAATTTGTTTTGCATATTAATTGTTGATTATTGCATATTTTTGAATATCTTGAAAAAAATTGATATTCGTTGCACATTGATTTGAAATTTAATTATATAATATAGTGTTCAGAATAAGCTTGCGCACTTTCACGCTTTCAACTGAGCCGCTAGAAGGGTGTGACGAAGTCAGCGACGGTTAACGGCAGCGGTCGACAACTGACGACCAATCACAGTGCATCTGACCCTTGTCAGGGGGGTTGGACCCTTCCAGCGGCTCAGTTGAAAGTGCGAAAGTGAGCAAGCTTATTCTGAGTAGAGTACTTTTACTGTTGTTAAAACATTTAAGATGACACACACGTGTGTTGTATCCGTCTTACAAACGTGTAACTTACCAAATTTACTCTCAGCAGTTCAAGTTTTATGTCGTAAGCTTACGAATTACAGTGAATCGACCTATTATGAAAATTAATGGTAAGAAAATTATCTGTGTTTTAATGGAAGTTTTTTTACGATAATTCAATTTTTAAGTGAGTTATGAGCATTTATAATTTACTATTTATTATACTTGCATAACTACTTAAAAACTGAATTGTCGTAAAAAACTATCATCAAAACACAGATAATATTCTTACCATCTAGTCAATAATAGGTCGATTCACTCTAATTTGTAAGCTAACGGCATAAAACTTGAACTGCTGAGCGTAAATTTGGTATGTTATGCGTCTGTAAGACAGAGACAACACATTCGGTGGCGCGGCGTCCTCTAAATAGATTCATAATATTCTCAAGCAATTTCACTAAAAAAATATTTGTTTTGCATTATGATATTATAAGAGTAATATTAATTAACACACTATGTCGTAAATGATGAAATTGTGTAAGTACCTACATTTCTTTTAAATTTTTTCCGCATATTTGTTGCATATTTTAATGATTTTTATGATATATATTATTATACAGCTATAGACCATGAAACTTTTTATTGCATAAAAATCAGTGCACTAATTATTATAATAATACCATTTTAGTATATTACTATATAAAACATTAAAACAGCAAATATTATGCCAAAAGACAAGACATATTTACGATAATCCAAACATCATCACTGTGACATTGACGTGTTACTAATATCAGGTGTATTATACTAATAATTGTAAAATAAGGAAACAGTTTTAAATATTTATATATTGAATGTGAACATTAAACGTGGAATATTAATATAAAATTAAACCAAAATTAATATTAATTTAAAATTAACCTTAATTTAAAATGTAAAACATAATATACAAATTAAATCAGCATTTGTTTTTATGAAAATAATATTGTAACCAATGAATAGGAACGTTTTTATTTAATAATAGTAAAATTTAATGTTTTGTTATTTGAAAATGCATAACTGATAGGGAGTAGCGTATATTATAATTTATAATATAAAATATACAACATTGGGCAGAAAATATAATATATAATTATACATATTCGTCCTAAATTTTGCAATTTTCAACGTTTTTGCAATTTTTTACCTACCTAAGCATGTATACAATATGTACTATGTACGTAAATATGTACCTAACGCATTCTTAGTGGAGTACTAAACGTACTCGGTATTAATTTTTTGTATCGTATGTTGGCCACAAACACAATATAAACAAACGTACACAAAAAAGTTGTTCATATTAATTATTATAATAAATAAATAATAATAGATAATATACTGGCTCAAAAGTATGCTGGATAGTTATTAATTTTCTTATTAATGTTATTACCGTATTAATTTTGTTGAAAATACATTTGTCTAAAATAATACATCAGTTTTTACTTTCGTTAATAATATTTATATTTTTCCGATTGCAGTTATAATTTTAATTTTCCAAAAGTTTTGCTGTATTTTTTTTATTTTTTAAGTTTTTTTCATTCGTAAACTATAAATTCTTTTTATTTTCAACATAAAACAATTACACTTTTTAAATTCATAGACGCACGCCCATCAAAAATGAATGCATTTATTAACGAAGGATTATATCTTTTAGCAGGCCACAGATCTGAAGACCGAAATATTTTTATGCATCCATAGTAAGCCTATATAGAAAGCCGAAACTGTGCGAATGCCGTGCTGCGACAAAATTAAAAAAGTGAAATTAATACCTATTCAAAGTTAAATTTAATATTTATTTATTCATATTAAAAATGTTTTATTGATCTAAGTAAATCACAATATTATTGTAGTAGACCGGCGTTCGCGTGTTCTCGCTTGTGATGTGGATTAGGCCTACAGGGGACACCACAATAAAAAAAACGCACCACGTGTAATACCTCATGCTTTTAAACAACATGTACAATGTGATATAATGTCGTTTAACAAGCATAGGTGGTGTGGAAACTTACACGACGCTGCAGTACATCGAGTACATTGAAGTAATATATATAACACAAATAATAATAAGATAAAAAACCCGTATAACATAAGACAGTATTAGAGATTAAAGAAATATACTTTTAGAGCGATACAGATCACAAGTAGTTTAAGAGAAAATGTACGTAACCTCGGGGGCTAGATAAATGTTTGGACGTTTCCTCCCATAACAAAATCAAATTTGAAAAATTATTGTTTTCTTATCATCAGTGCGGTGCCATTTGTAATACGTGTACGACGTAAGTATGTAAAAAATGTAAAAAAACAAATATTTTGTAATAAATGATACCTATTACCATAGTATATTCAATAATCAATACACTTATAAACAAGGGTATAATGTCAACGTGCTCACTCATTCATAGGCAGTCTTTTGTCCTGCCCAATATAAAGAGAAAATGTCGTTATCCTGTGTTCAAAGTTATTTCGTCAAAGTAAAATTGTCATAATCATATTATGACTAACAACACATTAAATAAGCTTAAGATTATTTCATAATATTATTATGCTATAGCTGGGAACATGATAGCGAAGGACCTACATATTGTATTCCTCAATATACAATATATAGGTATAGTACAACATTTTTGAATTCATTGATAATTTTTACTTCAAAATAATCAAAATATAATGGAAAAAGTATTTTATTTTTTGGGGTTGTTATACATTTAATTTTTTTAACTGGTGGATGCACAAGTCGTCTCAGATATATTATTATTTATTAATAACACTTTTTGTATTTACGTAATTAAACACAGGTAGATCCACCATTTAATTGACCAAATGGAACTTATAGCAGAATTTATATTATTAAACACAGGCATAAACTATAGTGATCAAGAAATAAAGAAGTTAGTTATGGATACATTGTATCTAGCGTTTCCACAATATAAGTGGATGTCTGCAGTATCCTTGGTAATAGTCATTATTATTGATTAGATAGTCAAACATTTTGGATTTTGGATTTGAAGTATCTCAAAACATAAGTGTCTCGGTGATTCTGTGTCTGGGATACCTCCCTTCCCGTTAGCTTAAAGCTGTGTACATTTGAGACTATATGGTTTTAAAAAAAATATACATTCATTGCAATGTTAATATAGTTAAAAAGCTATTAAAATACGCAATATTTGAATTTATTTGTTAATACCTATAATGAATAATACTTAAATATAATAACAAACAACATTGTTTATAATATTATTATTTATTATGAACAATTATTTCCATTAAAGTATAATAAAAATTAGCAGCAAAATATATTTTCCAAAGCAAATAAAATATTTGTCTTACGATTTTGCGAATCATATTTTAAATAAGGAGGATGCACTTTCATAACATAGACAAAATGCATTCATGCAAAAACATTTTTAATTCTAATTCGAGCAATATCGAAGTAAAATAATACTTTACAAAAAGTATAGAGAATATATGATTGAGGGTATGCCATATAGATTTGTATAAATATTGTCTCAAAACTTATATTTTAATAATCATTTTAATTAATTTTTTTTAATTTTTAGAGTCGAATACAAAGCCAAATAATAATAAAATATAATACAAATATGTCAAACTCTCAAAAATAATACCCCCGTACTTTTTGCAATAGGTGATATTATTCTTAATAACGATTCCATATATATTTTATGCTTTTAATATATTTATGTGACGCGTGGGTCTGAGAGAGAAAACTAATATTTTGCTGACATCCTCTTAAATTGGTATTATAATATGTATAACCACATTTAGTGTAGAAGTATGCAAGGCTGGTCATTAACGTATTAATAAGTTAGAAGTTAAGGTAAAAGTTAAGTTAATTTTAACTTATTAACTTAACTTACTAATTCAGTATTTTAATTAAATTAACTTTAATTTAACTCATTTGCCTCTACATTAACTTAAAATCAACTCATATTTTTCTTTATTTTCTCAATTAAGTTAATTTTGAATATCCCTATTATCCAGAAAAATAATTTTGTTTATTACAGATTTTTGGTTTATAATAATTATTATAAGTTCGCAGAATATAAAAAAATATATTTACAAAGAACTTTGTATTTATGTTCAGAGATAAAAATCTAATATATTGTATAGTATATGTATAGTAATAAGTTACTTATAAATATTAATATAGGGGTAACATTAGTCGCTCGTCTGAAGACATGGATGCCACGAATTATATTCATAAATCCGAAATCATTATAACTATTCATTATTCATTAGTTATTAATTATTTATTATTGGTACAATAATTGTTATCATAGATTGTTTGAATATTAATATACTTTTAATGATGATTACTATTCAATTGATTATCACTTATTTTATTAAATAATACCTCATAAATGCATTTTTTTTTATTATCAACTAAACTTATTAATTGAAATAAATTAATAAAATATATTATTTTCATTGTTATCACATACAATTGTGAACATTGCCATTTGGACATATAGAGGACCAATAGCGGACGCAGTTTCAATAATAAATTATAGTCGGCTATCTAGCTGTTCTATAAATCTATAAGGAGTAGTTTTCCGAGTGCATTGCAACTCCAGTTTGAATTTTTTGTTTTATGATTTGAATATTATTATTATTATTTTTAGAATGTCATACTAGATGTTATTATTTTCCTCAATTGTTGACAATATTATATACAATTACATAAATATATGATAATATGATTACCTAATGAAAAACAATGTTTGGTGTATTGTTACCTATTGTTACTTAATATTATTATTTTAAAACATAATTTTTAATCTTGATGAATGTTTGCTCCGCAGTCTGGCGACAGTAAGTCGGATCGGAAAAAATATAGATACCTTGTACTGCACCCCTACATACAATTATAATTGGATCGACGCATACATGAACAGGTAGATAGACAGACAGTATTATAGGTATGGACGTGAACTGTAATAACAATAGTATGTTTTGATCGCAGAACACAGGGGCAAAAATATTTTACCACTAGAAATGATTTTATATATAATACCTATATAAAAATAAATTCGATAGCTGTAACGTATAGTAGTCTTCGTAAATATATTATGTTATATCTTATATTATAGTAATACATACGTTTTATTATTCAAAATAATAACTACACTTAACGGCAAATAATAATTTAAACTTAAATGTATACATATTTTTAAGGACGCTACTCGAGAATTTGTTGACTTCGTCTAACACATGACATCGCAAATTTCCAATCACTAGTTTCAATATTGTACAGTTGGTTTTCGGGAGTAACCGAATTGGTTCCCATTTGGCCGAATTGGTTCCCGTTTTAAAAAGGTATTTTATTAAGTTGAGCCGAATTGGTTCCCGTTTAAAGAAGGTATTTTATTAGGTTGAGCCAAATTGGTTCCCGTTTGTGTACAGGTAAAATAGTTACAATTTTAATTTTTAATTTTTGATAATTGGTACAAAATATAAATTAGATAGTAAAAAATATAAATGTACCTACAGTCTACACTCTATAGTCTATAGTATAATATGTATACAATAAGATGGCAATAGATTGTTATGTTGGAAGTTTAGCAAATTATCGGTGATACCCCGATCAATTAAGATAACGATGAAGATATACCTACGTACTTTTATCGCTGTATGGTATATCGTATATTTATTTGACAAAAATATTGATAGGACTACAAATTGTTGCAAATTGTTCCATTCAAAACTGAATAAAGAATTTACAAGTGCCCATCCTAATATATTTTATTTAATGGAGACTTTAAACAGCATTCAGACATTAAATTATAATACATTTCGAAGTAATAATACTAGGACACTTACTAGCAAACAGGAAAGAAATAACAAATACTAGGAAAATTGTATGACTGAGTACATTAATGAGAAGCTTACGTGAATTGAATACTTAAAGAAAGTTTGCAACAAATTTGCAAATCAACGATTTTAAATAATTGTATTTATTATATTTTATTATTTGTATTTTGTACACCTAACCTAAGTGATGGCTAGTGACTTCCAAATCAACAATTTAACATTTTATATATTATATAATTTTTTTTATAACACACATTTTTAACCAAGCCTACTTTTAAGTTTACACCCTGTAAAATTGAGAAGGAAAATGTGCGTAATTAAACAGGAACCAATTCGGCTCAACTTAATAAAATACCTTTTTTGAACGGGAACCAATTCGACTTACGTTAATAAAATACCTTTTTCAAACGGGAACCAAATCGGCACGTGGGGTTGGAGCTCGGGAACCAATTCGGTACCAGCCTGGTTTTCATATTAGAGTGAATTGACAAACTTTTAGGTAAGATCATTATCTGTACTTAGCATCGGTGATTTCGCAATACTTTTTATTTTCAATGGGTATGTGAAATATTGCAAATTACAAATGGTCAATCTTGCTTGAAAATTAAAATATTACAAAATCGTCGACTCTAAGCATATATACATAATGTTCTTACATAAAAGTTTTACATTTCACTCTAATATCAAAACCAACAGGCAACAGAGTCTAGCTAATGAAAATTTGCTATTCCGTACGTGTGTAAGACGGAGATAACAAATGCAAGAGTACCGTTCTCTGAATGACGATTTTTCAGACATTTGTTTTCGATAATACTGTTTTATGAATTATTTAACTTAATTCCAGTCGTAAAAAATATAATTACCCAACGGTTTCATGTACAAAACAATGTAACTTTTTTAAATTTTTAAATTGCAACCAGCTCCGCATATTATAATGAGAACTCTTAAAATATCAGTATATTTTTGTTTTCGATAAAACTATGTTAATAATTATTTAGCTAAATGTCAGCCTTATTAAAATATAATTATCAATCAGTTCCATGTACAAAAAAAATTTTATTAACAATGTGATGTAAATAAGATTATAATATAATAGGCTTACATAATATATGTTAATAATTGAAATACCTAGTTTATATTTTATTTGTTAAGTTCTAATTTAATTATATTTTGTAGCATTTATTTCGTAAAACAATTATAATCGTATAAATATCAAAATTTAAATAAAATCCGTTTTCAATTAATTTTACAATTTTGGAAATACATTTTAGTCACTAATAAATATTGAACCTACATAGTACAGATTATTATATTATTATATTCAAAAGATATGTATTGGTTTCGTCCGGTACAATAGACGTATATAGTTTCTAATGAGTAATGACTATTGACTCATAACATCCTGTTAGTGATAAAAGGCTAATGAATAACGTGATTATAATTGTTTTCTGTTACTTACAACAACGAGAACATGTACACCTAGTTAATAGTTCTTTACTTTTTTTACATAGTACAGATAATAATATTATTATATCTAAAAGAACTAACTGTAGGAACTTATGTACATCATTTTGTCCACAACTTAGAGACTGACCTAAATATTTTTTTATCCGGTAAGTCTCGTTTAGGAACTTACATTTGCTTATAATCGGTCACAGTTGTACATTCATAAATACTTTCCAATTCTAAGCACGTTAATTCGTATACTATGTTTTTTCGTGTAAAATATCAGTTTCTTTGAATTTTATAGGTATAAGACTCAACAAATACTTTCGTATAGATGTTTCACTTAGAGTGGCGATAGATATGACAATTGTAGATAATTTATTGTTATTATTATTATTATTATTTTTTATTGTAGGAACATTCGGCATTCCAAACGGCGGCGAGACTAAGAACCGGTCTGGCTTCGTAATAATATATTGTTGGCCGTGCGTTTCGTTAATGTATATTTTATTATTATATTTATGCTTATATACATGTATTATACCCTCTCTTTGTATGTATTTTCTTGGGTTTTATAGAAATGCGAACACACAGCCTTCGACGTAATTTACAAGACGTATAGGACTGAGAACCCAGGGGAGTACACCTAAGAGCAACAAATGCATTGTTGCGAGAATCGAACACAGTAAACAGCTGCTTGTGTTCAGGGTTAGAATCCATGTGTGAAAACGATTCTATCACCATGTAATTATGCCACGAAGAAAAAAAAATAAAAGGCAACAGCTGCCAGGGGGCGTAATTTTAAAATTCGGAAAATCGGAACGGTCTATAGGCTATAGCTGTGGTTCTCAAATTTTTTTTGTTCGTCGAGCTCTTATGTTGCAAACTGACGTGGCCCGAAAAATTAGTAATGCCTGTGAAATTTACATAACTCATGAATGATTATACATGAATGATTTGTTTATAATATGTTTCTCTATAATATTATCATAAGTGACATAAATGATAAAAGCTAATATCGTTTCCGACTACAAAATAAAATATACGGATGATTATTGCTGAAATATACTATACACATAATAAACTAAAATTATTTTATTTTAATTTAATTCAGATATGTCCATGGAGCCTATAGATTACTCTCCCGGAGTAGGTACAGTTTGAAAATCTCTGGTATAGTGTTTTGGCAAAATAAATGAAATAGGTGGAATATTGGTAATACACGATATTTTATATTCAGTCCTTCTTTATGAATTTATTATTAATACTATTCAAAGTTCGATAACACAAAAGTTGCTATACTCTTAAAATTATTAGCTGATATCAATGCACCATAGCACAAACCTAACGCTACTTCATATATTATTACTTATTCTGCCTTCCTAAGCCAAAAGGCAGTAAGCAACAATGTAGTTGTTTTGAGAAAAATAACTTTTTTTTGAATCCCCTTGTTATTTTTATAAAATTATCAAAATAAAATAATAAATTAATGATTCTGAAATAATTTTTCTGTAGAATCAAATAACGCTCATGGATGAACTCTAAGATATCTCTTAACACCTCGAAACGCATATACGTACTTTTAGCTTAGTTTTGTGAGAAGTTAATATTATTGTTTACAGAGGGAAAATGCAGTAGGATCACATTTATTTATAGCATAACCATGAAATAATATAATATAATCATGGTTGATGGGCCAAATACAATCACAGAATTAATAACAACCAGAATATTAACAGCGGGGTCTTCTAAGACCGTAGTTAACATCGTATGTTTATAAATTATTATGATCTATGATAATATGATATTGTGTGATACGGCTAGAAAATGATCATCAATAATAAACGAAAATACCGTATTTGAGCCAATACTTACCAAAATGATCGTATACCGTGGTCAGTTACTGCCTTTTTGCTTAGCATGACGTGTTTGATACTGTTTTTTTGCTTAGTATCATTCATATACGTATATGTTTATTTAACATTGTTTAACCACGTTTATTATAAAATCTATTGCATTTACGGTATTTTTTCTAAGGAATCAAAAAATCCACCTTAAAATAACGAATATTTTGATATAAAAAACTCATTTTTCAAATTTTGTTACTTACTGCCTTTAATTAATTAATAGATATTAATACTAAAGATGATCCGGGTACCCGGCAATTACTCGATATCAGATTTAAGACTCGGCTCTTACTCGTTACCCGGAGTTATACCTACATTTTTACCCAGCCATTACTCGGTACCCGGCGAAATACTACATTTTTACTCGACTCATATTCAATGACAAACGCTGATAATCTATTTATAAATATATCCATACATATTATTAATATAACGGGAAAAATCTAAAATTCTAGGGTAATAAATTATAATTTATTTTGGTACATTTTGGAATAACTGAACCGATTTACAATAGCCAGTTGATTATAAACAATTGTTTTTCTTCTACGAATTACAAAAATAAATCTCGTATTTACTGTCTAATGTTTATATAGTTGATAATTGATACTTTTGTATTTACATTTCTACTCGATACCCTGTAAGTGTTAAAATTTTTACTCGGCCAATACTCGATACCCGGTTAGTACTATAAATTTTACTCGACGAGTACTCGGTACTTGGTTTAATACCAGATTTTCTACCCAGGACATCTCAAATTTAACACTATTTTAAATAACGATAAACGCTAAACTTGTTTAACGTTTTAGTCCTAAATAACGATAAACGAAAAACTTGGATAACGTTTTAATTCTGTACAACGATAAACGCAAAAATTGTGTAACGTTTTAATTCTAAATAACAAAAAATGGATTTTTTTTTCAAATTAATGTAAGCTGTGATTGAAAGTAATTGTTTTAAATTTTAAATTTAAATTTTTGCGCCAAATGTATAGACCAATGAGAAAGCCGCTTATGCTCATATCACAGAACAATAACAAAGTTGAAACGACGCTTGATCAACTGATCTGGTTATTGTTTATCTGTGATAGTATAATATGAACCAGAGAAAAACATTGAAACTTAGTGTAGCGTAGTGGAGATGAATCCGATAGCTACGGGAAGGCTTATAGGCTATAGATATAATAGGATATTTAATTAACCAGGTACAAAGTACAACAATTATCAATATGTTTCATGTTAGGTCGAACGGTATGGAATTTATCAGTTATAGCTTCTGGCTTTACAAATGAAAATTTTTCAGCGGTGCCGACTATAACACCTTCTTCAACCACTAATACTTTGAGGAGCTGTATTTCGTATATCAACAATAATAAAAATGTTAACGCGTAAATTTATAAAAAAAAAATGGTTTTATTAATTCATGATCTTTTTATTGTATGTTACCATTTGAATATCAAAAGTTAGTAGTGTTTTCACTAGTAAATATAGGAGTGAATATAAGAGTATATAAGAATGAAAAAAATTTAAATAGTATAAAGTTTTAGAAAAGTATAAATCTAAAAGTTTTAAAAAAAAAAATTCAAAAAAAGTTAACACTTTTTGAAATAACTAGTGTATCCACTTAAATGGATCATCCAGTATATATGGTCATATGGTTATAAGATATTCTATCCCCTATGTGATGTGGCACCCACACGGCTCACGTTTTTATCCTCTGACGAGGGTTGGCCGGCCATTTGTGTAAATACGGAGCATCGCCAAAATTATCGATTTTAAAAAGTAGGGTACAACACGATTGCTAACGTTATACCTTTTTAATAACACGATTGCGAACGAATGTCGTTAATCAATTAATTAATTTTTCAGCCGAAAAACGAACGATTGTGAACGTTATTTAATATTTAAGGCTACGTTCCAAATTTATAATTTCAAAATATGTTTTATTTTGTTCAAAGATGCAATCAACATATTTTTTTTAAATAAGAACTATTCGATATTACAATGAATAATACAATGTTACAACTACGTTACAAAGTGAAATTCGTGATTCCGCATGATTTTCGTGAAAATTACGTAACCTTATAACTGTCAGTTATAAGATTATATTAAATTATATTTGGTTATAAAGCAACAGCAGAATACGTGCGTTCGTACGATGCCTCTCCACGCAGCGGCGACGATAATCGCGCGGTCATCCGTCTACGCCAGTGTTTGAGTGTTTCCCAACATTTTTACCACCACGGGGCACAGACCGCTTCTATAATAATATGTTATAGGTGGCGGACCACCTTAATTTTACAAAGACTAGGAAATAATTATCGGTCGTTGGCAGCAACAACGATAATAATATTATACGGTTCCTCAATAAGTCGTAATTTGTTCACTATTTAAAAAAAAAAATAATAATAATTTCTAATAGACATCGAAGAAAAAAATAAATGGGATCTTGGCCCACCTATAACTGGCCCACGAACCACCTATGACTGGCCCACGGACCACTTATGACTAGCCCGCGGACCACCGGTTGGGAAACTACGCCGAGTTGCGCGTGTAGGGGCCCCGGGTCCATTCCCCAAAACAGTTTCTTACCTCCGTTTCCTTTGCCGGGGTGGCGTCCCCCCCCCCCCCCCCCCGTCACTTACGGAGGCATCTTGCACCTCTGGCACTGCGATTATTTCGTCTCGTATTGCTTCGAATTGCCAGTTTCGGTCTCACCGTCCTGTTGAAGGATGTGTCCGACGCATCGCAACCTGCAAACTATGCTGCGCATAATAAGAAGTCCACCAAATCCTCAATCGTCTGGCTAGGGTGGGAGATCCTCACCTGGGTCTGGTGAAAATTTGTACTGTTTGAATGAATTTGGACCGATAAGTTATTATAAATATTTTATTATTAACCCAAAATTGTGCCGAATTTTCTCAAGGCCAATTTTTATTCCCAGTCCGCCCCCGCCCCCGCTTCTACCGAATATAAATTGTTGATTTTTCGTCACATCTTTAAACAAATTAATATTGTATGCACCAACACCGACTACGAAAATAAGTAATTACTGGTGTATACCTACGCACTCAATAACATGTTGCAGTGTTTAAGTAATAATATTTATATTTTGGTATCAAATTAATACGTTATAAAATAAGTATACGTCTTATACAAGGTTATCAAAAAATTTAGAAACCCTTTAATATTTATTTTATGTTCGTATATTTTTATACCTTAATACAACATATAGCAATAACAGATAATACTGCTGCACATATTTCATTAGGTAAAATATTATTTAATCACCTCATTAATTATATCATAATATAGTTTACCAGTGATACAATTTGTCTAATGAACGTTTCCAAGCTTTTTGAACATCCCGTCGAAATTTGTAATACTTCTCAAATAATATATATTAATATAAAATACAATTCATGTAAAATATGTCAACTCGTGTGTAATGTGCATATACTACAGTATAAATGATATACTATTTAGAATAAAAACATCGTGAAAAAAAATTTAGAACAAAAAACTAATCCATTTTCAAATTATATATTATATTATAAATTATAATTAATCAATTTAATCAATTAATAATACAATGTTACATTGTTATATTATAATTACGTTACAAAGTGAAATTTGCGATTCCTCATGACTTTCGTAAAAGTTACGTAACGTTATTTAATGACTGTTGGACAAGTAAATGTCTGGTACAGTTTTAACAAAAAAAAATTAAATGTAATTATGAAAAAAGTGTGTTTGGAACTAACAAAAAATCAGAAATCAAATATTTTTTACAAAATGTATCATTTTTATTTCGGAATTTTCAGCCTTTTTTATTAATTATTAATTATATTTTGTTTTATATTTTTTTTTTTTATTTTGTATTGATTCAGTAGTTAAGTTGATCAAACATATACATTTATAAAATTCTATTATATTTATAAAAATAAAAAATGTTTTACATTTTTTATACTTTATTTAAAACATATAATTTCATATTAAATAATAAATAGTATAATATTATTAAATTCGATATGATCATAGTCAATAATAAACTTTTAGAAAAATGGAGGGGGGGAGAGAGATGTTTTACTAGACCAAAAACAGTCGGGGAAAAAATTTCCATTTATCATAATCATTATACGCTCATAGACTCTCACACACACATACACGCGCGCGCGCATAGATATTTATGTGGGTTCCCACGGCGCGTGGCTCGGCGAGCCACGAGTCAAATTCGCTGGCTTGGTACACTACACGCGCCGTGGGAACGCTCTTGCTCGTCAATAGGCGTGGTATACGTATAGTTCGGCCAGGCTCGTGTCTATCCGAAAATGTATTGTCTGTCCGATGTGTCCACGCCAAAGTAAACGAACCGCGCATTTAGACAGCGTTACCACAGGCCGCTCGGTTCGGCCAGCCTACTGTAGTGCATTATTATTTTATGTTGTACGCATTTCGATACACACTCATCAATATTTTTTAGATTTAGATAAATTTAATTTAATAAACATAGAAAGGGTTAATTATAAGGTTCTAGAATTTTTGGAGGTATATGAAACCCACACTCAATTACGATTATATGAATCGAAATGTGATTTTATTACGTTGAGTTATTTATTTTATAATTTTAGATTATGATCGAAACGAAAGAATACAGTATTAATCTTACAATGATATTTGTGTTTTTTCTATCCGAGGAAATAAAACTGCGTCAATTTTCTACAACAGCGCCCTTTTTTCTGGTAGGAAAGTGAATTCAATTACCTATAGTACCTACTTTTGGGAGTCAAATGCTTATCACAAAAAATTGGGCCTTTGAATCTATAATATTCTTAACTTCTATTATAACAACTTATGAGACACAAAAAAATGTAGTCAACATTTAAAAAAAAATTTATTTGACTTTCTTGTGATAGACATTTTTTTTTTTTTTGATAAAGGTAGATAATCTTATATCCGTTAACAACGTAAGAGCTCCACGAACATAAAAGTTTGCGAACCAGTGCTATAGACCGTTCTGATTTTTCATTTACATTAGAACGAAGACGCACATGTAGAATTACGTCCCTTGGCAGCTGTTGCCTTTTATTTTTTTTCCTTGTGGCATAAATACACGAGAGCCGAACGGTTTTTACACCTGGCTTACCCCGAACACATGCAGCTGTCCCCTGTGTTCAACAACAATGTATTTGATGGACTTGGGTATAGAACCCCGGTTCTCGGTCGTATACGTGTCTTAAATTATACCGAAGGCCATGTTTTTGTAATGTTATGAAACCCGAGAAAATACACGAAAAAGTATACAAATAATAATAAAAGATACCTACATTAAAAAAAAAATAACAATAACAATAAATTATCTACATTTCTCATACCGAATCGCAGCACCCCGAGCTGTTAGTCCGTCGCCACTCTGATAACGACCCATCTATACATAAGTATTTGTTGAGTCTTATGTACAAATCAAAGATACTAATATTTTACACGAAAAAAAATAATATACTTATATACGAATTACCATGTTCAGGATTGGAAAGTATTTATGGGTGTACCAACACAGTGACCGAATATGGGCAAATGTAAGTTCCTAAACGAGACTTATAGTGGATAAAAAAAATACTTAGCCCACTGTACCATAGAATTAATATTACATTTTACAGAAGATAAATTTATGATCTCAAATGTGTCCTCTCATGTAAACATCTAATATTTGTTGTTAGGATGTACAAAACTTGTCTAATTTTAGTTCCGAAATATAACTTCTGTATAACATACTATAGATCAATAATAATTAGTAGTTTATTTAAAAATATTCCTAGACATGTGTATATTGTAACGTTCCTGCGTAGTTAAGAAGATACGTACTTCAGAAGTTCAAATGTATAACATTTGTGATTTAAAAATGTAACTGCACATAGGAGTAGCATAAACATCACTTTATTTTTGTTTATATTTTTGCTAATATTATCTTAAAAGTAAAAATAGTCTATGTTATATTTATATATATATATACCGTGGGTTATATCCCAGTCGACCGCCGGCTCGCCCACCGCGATGCGTCGTACGAACGTCGAATAACTATAATATTATTATAGGTACTGGTAATAACGGTTGTATACTTGTATTATAAATTCATATTTTATGATATTATAATATTGCCGATGTCCATTAATGTCATTCATATTTCATAGTAATACTATAGCCAAGTATAGTTAAATATGTAGGTAAGTAGATACTTATTTAATATTGATTACTAACCTATTTAGTAGGTATATTATGTATAATATTTTAATATTATAATATTTAACCCGACGTATGTCACAATATAGTCAAAATAATCGAACTTTTTTGCATCTTAAATAAAACACATTTTGAATTTCACTCATTGATACTCTATACCTTTTACAAATATTATTAAAAATACTATAATAATATTCTAAATAAATTTAACAACTTGAATGCCAAGGATTTTATTCCATTTGATGTATAAGGAAGTAACTTTTGCGACTACATTATCTATATAAATTGTAAAATTGTAGATCTTAAATTACATTGGCTGCAAAGGCCATTAGTGATAGTTTTTTTTTTTATATGTATACATTTAGGTAGATACCATTATAATATTATTTAAGTTAATAACATTTTTTTTGTACATGGAACTGATTGATAATTATTATATTTTAATAAGACTAGCATTAAGTTACATAATTGGTAAACATTTAAAAGTCTTTATGGAAAACAAATAACTACTGAGGTTCTAAGAATTCTCAATATATGCGCAGCTGGTTGTAATTTAAAAATATTTATAAGTTACATTTTTTAGATTTTGAGCAGAGCGATGAATGTAATGATTTTACAATGATGTGTATTTTTTTATTTTTTTTATTTTTGGTTTGGGGCAGTAAAACTACTTCGATTTCCTTCAACAGTATCTTATTCGATGGGAAAGTGAATCTAGTTGGTGCATTTGGAAGGTCAAATTTTAAAATTCTCAATAGTTTTCAAAAGTGACGGGAAAACAACATAAAAATTAAGGATAAACGGGAATTTTTACGCCAAATCGATTTTTGACAAAATCAGTTTTGGTTTTAGGTGTAAATTTTAAAGAAATGAACGTATATACATGACATTTTTATTGGATAATTGCATTTTCTATACACGATTAAATTTAAAAAATATTTTGACTCTTTTTGAACATTGTCAATTTTCAATTTTAGTTTCTGAGCGAAGCAATTAATGTATTGATTTTACAATGATGTGTGTTTTTTTTTTTTTTTGTGTCTGTCATCACCTTTTAGGACAGTAAAAGTGCTTGGATATCTTCAACAGTAACTTTTCTGATAGGAAAGTGAATCTAGTTTGTACTTTGGGGGGTCAAAAGTAAAAATTTCCCAGTAGTTTTCACAAGCGACGTGAAAAACAAAAGAAAAATTAAGAAAAAACGGGAATTTTTACGCAAAATTTTTGGTGTTACTCTAAAACAAATGACCGTAAGGACATGAAATTTTGACTGAATGTTTATATTATCATTTTCTATACACCATAAAATGTACAAAATATTTTAACTCTTTTTGAGCTGTTTACGGCCATTGTCAGTTTTCAATTTTTTTAGTTTTTTTTTCTATAAATATCAATAAAATTTTATCTGTTGGGTAAAAAAGCTTGAAAATTTAATAGAAGTTTCCTAGGTTATGGTTTCAAAGGCAGATGAAAAAAATTAAAAATCCTTAGTCACAGTTTTTATTTATAAGCATTTAAAGTTCAAATCTAGACAAAATACGGAAAAATCACGAAAATTAGCAAATTATTTTGAGTTGAGAATCTCATAAAAATTTTTCTTTTTAAATCTAAGATTTGAAAATGTAATATAAGATTACTCATAAGTTTGTCTACCTTTATCAAAATTTTTTATGAGCGTCTGAAATTTATATTTTTACAACATTTGATATTTACTCGATTTCTCATGTAACAATTTTCTTATTTTATTGTAATTAAAAAATGAATGACTGTAGATACTTGAAAATTTCACTGAATGTTTATATTAGCATTTTCTATACACCATAAAATGTTGAAAATATTTTGACTCTTTTTGAGCGGTTTATGGACATTATCAGTTTTCAATTTTTTTAGTTTTTTTTTCTATAAATATCAATAAAATTTTATTTGTTGGGTAAAAAAGCGTGAAAATTTAATATAAGGCTCCTCATATATCATTCTAATAGCAGTTGAAAAATATTAAAAATACATAGACACAATTTTTTTTTATAAGCATTTAAAGTTCAAATTTTTACAACATTATTCAAATTTTTAATTTATTAATTTTTTTGTAGTTAACAATGTATAAAATGTTTAACTTTTATGGCTAAGGATTTAAAATTTAAAACAAGGCTCCGCGTAAATAGGTTATATATAAATTACTTTATTCACAATAATATCATCAAATATAATTATTTCATAGGCTCTTATCATAAGCTGACTGACCGTTTTCGCTCAGAATCGTTTTTCTTATACAATGATATTATATCATTGAATTCAAATTTAACACCATCCATTACAATGACCCACTTGTAACTTACTGTTAAGTAGAGCGACATCCACTTATCCACCTTTATTTATTTTATTTTCTATAAAATAATTATCAATAACATTTTTAATGCAAGGTTCCTGATATCTGTCACAATAGCAGTTGAAAAGTATTAAAAATACATTCACAATTTTTTTTATGAGCATTTAAAGTTCAAATTTTGACAAATTTTAATAATTATTTTGTAGATAAAAATGTTTAAAATGTTGAAGTTTTATAGCTAAGATTGAAAATTTAAAACAAGGTTCCACGTAAATAGTTAAATATATATATTATATATATTACTTTACTCACAATAATATCATCAAATATAATTTGTAATATCATAGGCTGACTGACCGTTTTCGCTCAGAAAAATTTTCTTATACAATGATATTATATCATTGAATTAAAAAATTACACCATCCATTACAGTGACTCACTTGTAACCTACTGTACAGCAGAGCGACATTCACTTACCCACTTTTTTGTACATTATACATTTGGATTTACTTTACCGATTTGTACGCTACAGAACATAACTAATTACTTGATATACGTACATAATAACACATAGATATGTATCATTTATGATTTCGGTACCTATATAACTTATGTTATCGAATATCGATATGTATAGTAATATCATACAGCATAGAGTAATAAGAATTCTTATTAGTCTATGACAGTGATTCCCTACCCGTGGCCCGCGATGATGCCCGTTATAAACTATTAAAATAAAATAAAATATATTATTATACCTAGTACCTACAATGTGTAACAAAATTATATTGTTACATACAACTACAAACACTTTCTCATAACTTGAATTTCAAAATTTAACATCAAACTCCCTACGAATAATATTTACCAAATTACACACATAAAAAAATGCAGGAGACATTTTGTATTAATTGTTATCATATTTTAATCACAAACAATAACAATTGTATAAAAAATATAAATTAATAATGAAAAATGAAAAATGAAAAATACACATAAATTCATAATACACACGTACCGAGCTCACACTTCCCGGTAATGGGAAACAATCCCCAGAAAAAAATCCCAAAGCGATTACTTATATATTATTGTACATCTTGAAATACTAATAACTAGCTTTAAAATTAAAATATAATTAAAATCCTATTATATTGCCTTTAAATTTTATAAGCAGTCAATTCACTCTAATTTTTAAACTACCGTGATCTGCTGAGCATAGCCTTTATCTTTTTGTTAGTAAATATTTTTTTTTTTCATATTTAAAATGACTTAAATATTCATATATGATATGAACGTGTAAGTGTTTTTGTGGAGACACAGAATATTATTTACCATTTTCACTTTATGAAATGAACAACTTTTCATGAATAGCTGGTCGATTTCGTATACGAGTAGTTATACTGTTTTCGATCAGACATCAAAATTATATTTTAATAAATAAATATTAAATATGTTTGACTATTAAAAGTATCCAACTGATACTTTAATTTTACAGTTTAATCTGGACAAATTGGTTCCTCGGAGTTGTCCAAAATTACCTCACACTAATTATAAATAACTGTAGTGTCATTACTTTTTCCCGTTTAGATAATGTTATTACTTATTAGTTATTATAATAAACTATAAATTTGATTTCGTATAGATGATAAACAAAATTATCCCGAGCTGTAAAATTTAATATAATGTAATTTTATAAAATAAAAATAATTTCAATTTGGTATTGATAATAACGTATTGATAATAATATGACTAAATAACAACGTGATTAATAATAATTATTTAATCAATACAATTAAAAATCGTAATATATTCTATATACAGAGATAACTTACTATAAACCATATACTTATATAGATAACTATAATAGTTGTTGGAATAATAAATTCTGTACAAATATAAAAATAATAATGTAATACCCGTGATAGTGTTGGAGAAGTATTATATTATTTTAAAACCATAATATAATATAATATAATATAATATAATACCTACATGAAAACTTAACTATAAATCAACTTCTATGTACAGCCCGAGGAATACCTATTCTTGGAATAAATAGTGTTGTTCTTTTATACAAAATAATTTGGAGTTTCTCCTCTGTCTGACTTTTAGGCGTATTTTCAACGGATTTTCAACTATTATAATAGTTAATAATGATTGTGATTAATCATTATTTTCTGTTTTTTGTAAATATATATATTATCAATTATGTACAGTGTACACATGATGAAATTTGAATATTTTATAATACAGATACGTACATACAAGTATAATAGTATGTGTGGTGTACAAATAAGTATGTGAATATGTTTTAATGGAGTCAAAATTAAAACCATTTCTTTCCGTACGACTTACGGTGCTAAGTAGGTATGCTATATAGGTATATATGCTATACACTTTTTAGATTCATAGGCGCACGCACATCAAAAATGAATAGAGTTATTAACGAAGGATTATATCTATCAGCAGGACACAGATCTGAAGACTGAAATATTTTTATGCACTTTAGTAAGCCTATAGTAAGCCAAAAATGTGCGAATGCCGTGCTGCGACATTATTAAAATTTTTAAATTAAAGCGTTAAATTTAATATTTATTTATTTATATTAAAAATGTTTTATTGATTTATGTAAAGTACAATATTATTGTATTAGACCGGCGTTCACGTGTTCTCGCTTGTGATGTGGATTAGGCCTATAGTGGACACCACAATAAAAAAAAACGCGCCCCGTGTAATGCCTCATGCTTTTAAACAACATGTACGATGTGATATAATGTCGTTTAACAAGCATATAGGTGGTGTGGAAACTTACGCGACACTGCAGTCATCCATTACATCGAGTACATTGAAGTAATATAAATAACACAAATAATAATATGATAATAAATCTATGTATTGTAACATCTCCTCTTCACTTGGGCTCTTACCCGTTCCGGTGTCGTTCTGTTTATGTTAACGAGGTCTCGGAGACTCGACCTCGGTGTGTGATATTATTACTAGGGATCAGGGTTACCTTATGTGAAGCAAGTACTCAACGTAATATATATATATGTATATCTGAATATTAATGTATTATTATTATCTACTACAAGTTACAACATCGAAAGTATACTTATAAATTATAACTCCGGGCTATCGATCGGGCCATGGTGTGTCATGGGTGCCGATGTCCAAATGTGGGTTGAGCTGGTCGTCCGCAGGTCCTCGTCAGGTTGTTGTCAGCCCTCGAGTTCCACTATCGACCACCGACTATGACTCTTCATTCTTGACCATTCAACTATCAACCGCCGACCATATTCTATCGACTACCCCACTGTAGACTCTATCATAACTAACTACCGCCAGGCGTCCCGGTCGGTTATTTACACGATGTGAGCTAAACATCGCGTCAGCATAATATATATTTCAAACATATGTACACATTTGTCATTACTAACACTCAGCATATTAGCCGTGCTCAACGTAGGGAGTAATGTACGATGTCGATGACGATAATCGTTACAGTATATAACATGAGATCGTGTTAGAGATTAAAGAAATATACTTTTAGAGTGATACAGATCACAGCTAAGTAGTTTAAGGCATAAAATATATACATAATATATACCTATAATGTGTCCCAAAACCCTCGTATCACCCCTATTATATTCATAGCAAATCATGAGGTTATTTTTATTTTAAAAGAATTAATACTTATTCATTTAAATATTACTGATTTTATTGTGTGACTTGTCTCACTTTAATGATTCATAGAATATTTTGTTTTATGATTTGGATATTTTTTAACTGTGATATAAGTTATACATAATTATTTAGAATGTCATATACTAGATGTAATTTTTTTTTCTCAATTTTTGACAATATTTTATACAATTACCTACATAAATATATTATAATATCATTATAACAATGTTTGGTGTATTGTTACCTATTGTTACTTAATATTATTATTTTAAAACGTAATTTTTAATCTTGATGAATGTTTGCTCTGCAGTCTGGCGACAGCAAGTCGGATCAGAAAAAATGTAGGTACCTGGTACTGCACCCCTACATACAATTATAATTAGAAATTACCCCTCAGTCTATATCATATTATAGAAACAATATCGTTGGGCTACATTTTATTTTTGACAGCTTAGAAAACGATTTTTACGGGATCGGCGCCGCCTGCAAGTCGCCTCGCATTAGCTACGCTTACATGAACAGATAGATAGACAGACAATATTATAGGTATGGACGTAAACTGTAATAATAATAGTATGTTTTGATCGCAGAACACAGGGGGAAAAATATTTTACCATTAGAAATAATTTTATGTATAATACCTCGATAAAAATAAATTCGATAGCTGTAACGTATAGTCGTAGTCTTCGTAAATTTATTATGTTATATTATAAGCTAATATAATATACGTTTTATTATTCAAAATAATAACTACACCACTTACGGCAAATAATAATTTAAACTTAAATGTATACACATTTTTAAGGACGCTACTTGAGAATTTGTTGACTTCGTCTAACACACGACATCGCAAATGTCCAATCACTAGTTTCAATATTGTGTAGTTTTCATATTAGAGTGAACCGACAAACTTTTATGTAAGAACATTATCTGTGCTTAGCGTCAGTGATTTTGCAATAATTTTTATTTTCAACGGGTATGTGAAATATTACAAATTAAAAATGCTCAATCTTGCTCGGAAATTAAAATATTACAAAAACGTCGACTTGAAACACATATTATACCTAATGTTCTTACCTAAAAGTTTTTCATTTCACTCCAATATCAAAACCAACAGGCAACAGTTACTAGCTAATGAAAATTTGCTATGCTGTACGTGTGTAAGACGGAGATAACAAATGCAAGAGTAGCGTTCTCTTAATGACGATTCTTATAACATTCGTTTTCGATAAAACTATTTTATGAATTATTTAGATTAATTCCAGCCGTATTAAAATATAATTACCAAATGGTTCCATATACAAAAAAAATGCTTTTAACTTAAATAAGATTATAATATAATAGGTTCACATATTGCTGTATGTTAATAATTGAAATACCTAATTTATATTTTATTCGTTAAGTTCTAATTTAATTACATTTTGTAGCATTATTTTCGTAAAACAATTATAATCGTATAAATATCAAAATTTAAATAAAATCCGTTTTCAATTAATTTTACAATTTTGGAAATAAATCTTAGTCACTGATAAATATTGAACCTACATAGTATAGATTATTATATTATTATATTCATAAGAAATGTATTGGTTTCGTCCGGTACAATTAATAGACGAATATAGTACCTAATGAGTAATGACTATTGACTCATAACATCCTTTTAGTGATAAAAGGCTTATGAATAACGTGATTATAATTGTTTTCTGTTACTTAAAACAACGAGAACATGTACACCTAGTTAATAGTTCTTTACTTTTTTTACATAGTACAGATAATAATATTATTATATCCAAAAGAAATGTGTTGGTTTCGTCCGATATAAATGTATAATAGCCGTATAATAGTACCTAATGACTATTGACTCATAACGTCCTGTTAGTGATTAAAGTCAAATGAATAACTTGATTATCAATGTTTTTTGATAGTTACAACAACGAGAACGATATTATATACCTTGTTAATAGTTGTATATTTATTATTTCGGTTGTAATCAGTGTGTAAATGTGTAATTTTTCTCGATAAAATTAAGTATGTATATATTATTAAAAATATAATTTGAATTATATATATTATAGTATATTGTATATAGTGTCATTGATATCATAAATACCATTAACTTTTATAAATAAACTGTAATATTCATTGAATTTCTTTTTTTTTTTTTGATCTTAAAAACATTGGCTTCTATGGCCATTAGTTTAACATTAACCTAAAATTAGTTTACAAAGGTATATTTAACTTATGGTATTGTATGGCTTAAATTAAGTTATATAGCTGAATTTCTTCTTATGAATTGTAGTATGTTAGTGATTGATTGAGGGTCAGGTCCGAGCGCTTCTCCGATATGTTGTGATATGTGGTGTTTTTTCCTGGCGTCTTCGTATTTTTGGCAATTAATTTTTGGATAATGTGTTTGACTGTGTAGTCCACTCCACACATTTCGCACATGGGAGAATCGTTTTTTTCCATTTATGCCTATGTGTGATGTAATTTGAATTATATCCCTACCTATGTAACATTATAAAGTATATTGTAAATAGTGTCATTGATATCATGAATACCATTCAATTTTATAAATATAACTGTTATATTCATTAAATATCTTAAAGTTATAATTTTTTGTTCGTAATAGTAGTGTCCAGTTAGTACAAATTTTCATTTTACATTTTAATTTTATGACAATATTAGGATAAATTAAAAATATTGTGTTAATATAATATGAAAAGAATAGGTGCCTATAACAATATAAAAAATAATAAAAATTAAATGCTGGACGGTAAAGTGCAAATCCCAACAAGTACCGGTTGGTAAAATCCATAAAAGTGCTGGGTGTATCCTTTGTACAAGCACCCAGTCAAATCTATACCACGATCCTAATAAAACATAAACATTAGGTTACATCTTATAATATTCATAAACATTTTTCTTTAGGAACTTACATTTGCCCATAATTGATCACTGTTGTACGAATCGCGGAAAAAAAGTCCCATACTAGCAAATATTAATAAAAATATATCAAAACTGAAGTATAAATATGTTAAAATTGTATTGAAAAAAACTAAAGAGTTACATAAAAAATCATATGATGTCATAAAAAATGTTAATTAGTTACTTAAATCACATATTAAAATATAGTAAAATTTAATTTAATACAAGTCTAAAATAATAAAATGTAATACTCGTACAATAGTCAATAGTAAATACAATTATAGTAATTTTATAATTATAATAATAATGCTATAAAATAATAAAAATGTAATATTATAATTAGGTACACCTCTTTCTAATGTTATGACTTACGGCTGTTAAAAAGGCCTGTTTATAGGCAGGTATACAAAAAACCTATTATTATACCAAAAAATGTTTGTTTTTATGTAATGTTCCTAATTAAAGTTCAAATTATAAGTATCTATGGTAATTTCGTATATATTTTTTAGTCTACTATATTTGAAAATCCGTCCAGAATGAATTCCTATTATAACAAACTTATTTTTTTTAAAAATTACCTCTGCAATTACCTTTCAATTTATGATGAATAATTATTATAATATGAAACTTTTTATATTTATCTATACCATATTATCATTACACTAAAACTAAATAGTAAATTACTAAATTATATCAAAAGCCTAAAATATGGTCTTCATTAGGGAACTTGAAAATTAAATATATTTATTATAATATATACCTACACTAATTGGTATGTATTCTCCCTTCTATTTTTTATGATATTATATGTTTTTTTATGTAATTTAAATGTATTTTTCAATACAGTGTTTACATATTTACACTTCAATTTTGATATATGTTCATTCATTTTTTTTCTGATTACCCTGTTGTACACCCATAAATACTTTCTAATTTTGAGCACCTTAATTCATCTATAAACATTATTTTTACCGTGTAGAATATTAGTTTCTTTGAATAGTTTCAACAAATACTAATGTATATATGGGTCATTATTAGAGTGGCGACGGTCTGACGGGCCCTGGGCGCGGCGATTCGGTATGACAAGGGTAGGACGGGTAGGTAGATAATTTATTGTTATTGTTATTATTATTTTTTATAGTGGGAACATTCTAATCAGCGGTGGGTCTAAGACCCGGTATCGCTTCGTAATAATATATTGTTGGCCGTGCGTTTCGTTAATTTATATTTTATCATTATATTTATGGTTAAATTATACCCTCTTTTTTTGTGTATTTTCTCGAGTATTATGACAATACGAGCACACGAAGTTTGTCGTAATTTACAAGACGTATACTACCGAGAATTTGGGGAGTATACCCAAGACCATCAAATGCACTGTTGCGAGATTCGAACACAGGGATTTGCTACATGTGTTGAGGGTTAAAATCAATGAATAAAAACCGATTCGGTCCCCATATAGTTATGCCACAAAGAAAAAAAAAAGGCAACCGCTGCCGAGGGGCGTAATTTTACACATGCGTATAAGGATGTGTGTCTTCGTTCGAATGTAAATGGAAAATCGGAGCGGTCCATAGCATTGGTTCTCAAACTTTTTTTGTGTGTAAAGCTATTATGTTACTAATGGATGCGACCCGAAAAATTAGGAATGCTTGTGAAATGTATATATATAACTCTTGAAAAAATATGCAAGAATAATTTGTATTTAATTTGTTTCTTTATAATATTATCATAAGCGGCATAAATGATAAAAGCTAATGTCGCTTTTGACTACAAAACAAAATATACGGATGATTATTGATGAAATATACTAAATACATAATAAACTAAAATTATTTTATTTTAATTTATTTTAATTTAATTTAATTCAGATTAATTACTAAATTTATCGAATAAATTGATTCTTATGACATTTACGTGATCACAAGGAACACACATCGAGTTTACTTTGCACAAAAATGTGCTTACAGCTTTATATATAAGTATAGATTATTATTTTTTTGAACTTCTATTGTCAACTATGCTACTATTAATTGTAAACAATATTCCAATTATTATTAACTTTTATTTGAAAGTTTTATTGAATATAGGTAGTAATGAATCACGGTACAACGCCGATTATCCGATGGCCGAGTGATAAATGTCATACACGGTGCACTGTGCAGCGGATGAGCGATAATGAACCAATTACCATAATATGATTTATATTATTGAATTGTTATTTTAAAATGTGTATTTTTTCTTTGACTTGAGGAATTCAAAATTAATATACCATACCACAACAGACGAACAGGATGAAAGTTTTTTGTAATCGCTTTTACATATTTTGATGTAACTACGATAACCTTAAAATAATAAATATCATGGTACCTTTAATAACGGACGGCTATCAGACGGCCGAGTGATTAATGTCATAGGTACATGGTTCACCGTGCAGCGGATGAGCGCATAATAGACAAATTACCATATTATTAAATTATTATTTTCAAATGTGTATTTTTTCTTCGGCATGAGGAATTTAAAAATATTATAGGTACCATATAAGAATGGACGAATAGGACGAATGTTTTTTTTTAATCGCTTTTACATTTGATGTACCTACGATAACCTTCTCGTATACTGTTGTATACCTACGCCTAAATTCACTCGACCCTCTCTGAACGCGTATATTATACATAAATTATATTATTATACGGGTTTTTCGTGTATTATTTTCTTAAAACTACCGCCTGTGACTAGTTTAACAGGAATGTATAGACGCGTCGAAGGTACTTAAATGGCGACACGCAGATGGCAGACGGCGACTCTGGATGACAGGGCTAGATAATAAAGAGAGACACACTAACCATAGGATATTAATTTTAGGGACTTTAACTAAGCGACATTATAATGAAAAAAAGACACAACATTTATAATTTGTTTGTCATATTCAGTTTTTTACAGTATACATATAGGCATATAGCATTATTTTGTAACATAACCGTTAGGTATATAATGTTGTTTTGTAATGATATTTCTACGTGTTGTATTAATTACAGTTGGTTTGTTATTTCATTTTGAAAAAAAAAACTGTATTTTTTGTTTTAACGAATAGGTAGTTTGAGTTTTAAATCGTTTAAAACAGTATTTAAACAGTATATTAAAATGGTTAAAAACAGTCTCAAACAATTTGTTTTGTTTAAAATATCGTTTTGAACAGAAAATATAATCTAACACGTTGATAAAAGTTAATATACATATAACAGTTAATTAGTTAGGTTTACAAATATAACCTAACAAGTCACAACTATACAACTACGACGGTGCAGGGCACGAATAAGGTTTCGGTATTGAAACCAAACGTTGTATAGGTATACGCATATTATTTCGTCTGGAAATTTTCGGCTGGAAACGCGCATCAATCGATGTATTTCATAAACGGACGACGGTTTCACCAGGATACACCGTAGCTCCACACGAATAAAAATATTTTGTGAATCCGTAGCTCCACATCCACCGCATTTTCGCACGGTCAAAAATATAGACGCATCGTAGCTCCGCATTCTAGAAATTTTTTAACACTAAAATTTCGCACGCAATACAAGTGTTTGAAATATGAGACATTAAAGCTTCACATTTATCAAGTACAGACAAGCAGCTCGCTCTATACTATATACAGTATGTCCATGAAGTCCCGTTCACCCTTAGTATCCCCGTAGGAAATCAATATATTTAAATATAGTTTAAATGCATTTTTTTTACAGTCATATGGAAATTCTGATTGAATAGCATAATATTCTATTTTTTTAGGCAAATATATTTTTGAAATTTCCAAAATAGATGTTTTGTTGATCGTATTTTTTAAAACAGTTAAAAAAAAAATAATAAAATCTAATGAAAATTGCCCAAGTTAGAGCTAATTATTATATTTTGAATTTCTGAGAAAAATAGTTATGTTACCTATGCATACGGCAAAATTAGCAAAATACGATTCACATGTTAATTTATTATTACAATCACTCTGATTTTTCGGCTAAAATTAAAAATAATAATAGTCTCTAACTTGGGCGATTTTTATTAAATTAAATTTTTTTTTTGGAACTGTTTTAAAAAATAGGATCAACAAAATGGCTATCTTAGAAATTAAAAAAATATATTTGCCTAAAAAAAATGTTTGATAATTATTTAATTTTTGAAAAAAAAATCGAATATTATGTTATTCAATCAGAATTTCCATACTTATACAGTAAAAAACACTGCATTTAAATATATTGATTTTCCACGGAGATACTAAGGGTGATACGGGACTTCTAGGACATACTGTACATAGCTACAGTCGGTGCCCAAATATTACCTTCACGTATATTATATCGATCGATTATATTGGGGATAACGACTTGCGGTCGTCGTCGTCGTGTTGGAATGTGCTCGTGGTAGTGGTCGTGGTCGGTGGGTTTCAATAACTCGTGAAAATAATAATATTTTAGTACCGGCACAACGCCTAAAGACAAATGTGATATGTTATAACACAAACATATTATATATTATGGTACAACTGGATGCCACGCCAGATTAATACTAGAAATCACTATACCTACCACGTTATCATTCAATGACACGCGCTGCACCGCCTATATTACATAGCCGAAATCATCGCGGATAAATAATATAAATATTCGTATACATATTATATGCGTACACGCACTACATATAAAGGTATTATAATTATTCACGAAATTAAGACTCATAATTCTCGGTGGTATTTCATTTCTATTTTCATCTCTGAAATATTCATTACACGCGTGATCATCTTGTACGATCAGAGACCGCAATCCACAAATATACTAGAATAATAAATACGGTTTATACTTATGCACAGCCGTACACGTTTCCGCAGTTTCAATTATGATGAGTGACGATTTTTTCATAAAATAATTTTTGTTTTACAAACATATTTATTTTTTTGCACATTGTCTTCGTATTTATCTTAAAGGGGCCTCACCACCACGTCTTTTTTTTGTCAAAAACTACTGTTTTTAATTCTAAAGATACGTGCAACAATTATCATGGTTTTTATTCTGAGTATATATTCGGATTATCCGTAATATATACAAGGGAACGATCGAGCGACATTTTTAATTTTTGTAATTTAAATTGCAATAAATATTGTAAAAAATTCAAAAGAATTCAGAATTTCCAACTTAAATATTTAATTAACTAATTACAATTTTAAAAATGTGCCTCGATCGATTCCTCGTACATGTTGTGGAAAAAAAGAATATTTTGTTAGAATGCAAATCGAGATAATCGTTGTGACGTATTGTTGAATGGTTAACGTATGCCACCAGCATCGAATAAAATGTAAAATAAATGTAAACGTATTGGATAATATACTTATTCACTGTTCCAAATTCTATAAATATAGTATTGACATTTTCTGTAGAAGGTTTAAGATTGATACGATTGATTAAATAACTAATTTAATATTATTGTAGGTAATATAGCAATTTCACGCATCCATAATAGATTAATAACTTACAAACTTATATAGAAAAACTTAAATATTAAATATATTAGGTATGTAATTATATAATAAGTCATTCTAGCCTCAAGGAAATTCCCAATTATATAATGAATCCAATCTTAAGTATTAAAGTATAATATGAGCTCAAAATAATTAAAAACAATTGATAGTTTAATAGTATATTATAGTGTAGCCATGTAGGTATAATATAATAGCTAACATAACCTAACCTCTATACGATTGTGATGCACTTAACGTTTTTAACTTTTATTCATCCAATATAATTTTAGAAAATGATTTATTTAATGTAATGAATGTTTTATCAGGACAAAACTGTTGTACATTTTCAAATTCAATACAATAAACGCACTCGCGACCAGTACTTAAATTTACGCACTTCTCACATAAACACCATTCGTTCACTGGTATTATCGATACACAAATTTCTATTTAAAAATTTGTTAGCAAAAAGCATCGGATTGACATTACTGTCATAAAATTTTGAACTATTTGAACATATTTTATTGTACAAATAGATACAACAATAAACCACCACAATAACATTATTCAGATATTGAACACGAACGGCGTACGTAAGTATAGAAATGAAAAAATCTAATAATACAAAGATATTTCTAAGAAAGTTTATCATTCGTTTATAAATAAACCATTTAATAATTCTACTATAAAGTAATATTAAATTAAAAATTCCGTTCTAAAGCTTTAAATTATTATATGAGTCTAAATCAATAAATTGAGTATTAGCTGAGTTATAAGCGTTTAAACAGCGAAACTTGTAATATTCCCGTAAAAGCATGTAAAAAGTAAACGGTGATGGCAAAATTATGACGTAACCAAACCATTTTGACCAAATTATAACCTGACCATCTTGATCCAATTTTCTAAAAGATAAAATACTATATATTGAAATCGAAATATTCCTTCTGGTAGAAATTTTGTATATAGGATAAAAAAATAAAAATAAACACCATTGTAAAACCGCTAGATCCCTCGCTCCGCTTAGAATCTAAAAATTTAAAATATTGATTAGAATTAAAGTTATTCCAAAAGTCAGTTCTATCTGTTACACTCTGTGTAGCATCGTACATCGTACAGTAAGACATGGTTTTAATTATTTTGACTCGAATAAAATATATTTACATACTATATTATTATGTAGGTATAAGTATTATAAAATATTCAAATAAAAAAAAACTGCTGAGTTAGTTGGCTAATTAATAGTTCTTAGAATACATAGTACTATACATAGTTAGTTATTACTTATTCATAACCTATATATTTACAAAAAACACTAGATAATGATTAACCGCAATCATTAATATAATGACCCGATTTCCGTTGAAAATACGCCTAAAGGTCAGACAGAGGAGAAACAATAACATTTTTTGTATTACAATTTATATTAGTATTCCTCGAACTGTACATAGAAGTTGATTTATAGTATAGTTATCATGTAGGGTATATAAATGCGAGTATTCGATAATTAAGAAAAATGAACATCACATACAACTCTGCTATAATACAGCATCGTCGACTCGACTATGGAATTAATTACTGCAGTTTATCGAAAACTTGTTTTCCTAACACATTTCTGACGATCTATACAACTATATCGGAGATTCTCAACATTTTTGAGGACGCGGCTACCTATAATGTCACCAAGGTTTTCGGCGACCATTTTGAAACGATAATTATACAAAATATTCACTATAGCAAATTATATCTGTGTTGGTGACAATGAATAATTTTTTGACAACCCACAGCTTGAATCATGGGTGGATAGGTACTTACTTTTGTTTTTACCGGGATATATTTGTTGGAGCCTCATATATTAAATATATAAAAAAAATGCTCGCTTCGCTGGCAAGCGAATGTATAATATATTTATTAATATTTACATTTTATACATTATTTAGTTTTAGTAGTTAGTACCAATGTACCATAGTACATTCAACATAAATTGCCAATAGGTATTTATACGGGCATCAACGGGTACTACACTGAGAGCTCTAATGGCTAATGGAGTATACACAAATAACAAATACGCAGGCACGCAGCCGCCAGCCGGTATAATAAAAATTAATTTTTCAAATTTTTTTTTATTATTTTTTTTCGGGAGGGGGGGGGTTCTTGAGTGTAATATCGATGGGAACCTACCGGGAAAATCCCGATTTCCTGATGGGCCTATCCGCTCATGAATTATTTTGAGCTTTGTTGGTCGTCTAGACCAGCGTCATTAATCTTCGACTATTAAAATAATATTAACTAATAGTTTTATACAGAATATGATTATTTTTTTTATTGTTTGTACAACATGATAAAAACCGTTTCACGCAAGAATAAGAACCACTTAGGCTGTAATCCAAGTTAAACAACCCAATTTTCAGTCTTCACGCTATAAAAACGATTAGTCTTCACGCTATAGTCCACCGAACTATTCGATAGTTTTTCGGACTATTCGATAGTTTTTATTAAAAACTACTAATCGGTTATGTTAAAAACATTCGAATAGATATTCGATAGTGTAAACTATTCGATAGTGCCCATCACTAATTTTGACCCACGACGCATACGGCTGTACCAGCAATACTGCTAATAATAGTTTATTAATAGTATAAGAATTAATCACTGTGTTTGAAATTACGTAATCACCGATTTACATCAGGTCATTTATCCGTCATTTATCTGTTGCGCATTGCAGTTGTCTCAGACCTCAGTTTGCGTGTAACTAAATATTATATTCCAGCCAAAGCAGGTAATTTATTAATTTTTATAATTTATATTATATAAATACAATCAGAATTATTTATTTAAAATTGTTTTTCATTTTGTCATTTATATTTAAAACGTTCACTGCCGATCGCCGTTGTCAACACATAGTTGACGTTCGCGATCTCACCACGGTGATCGACGTCAACACAGCACGTTTTATCCATTGTTTGATGTATCCATATTTACGTATTCATTGTATTTATACAATTATACAATTTATATACCTACGCCCTTGGGTACGATAGACAGTAAAAAAGAACGGGGGGATATTATACAGTGTTAGATTATAGATTTTTGATTACTACTTTATGTTATTTCTCTCTTTTCTCTCTTCGTTTTTTCTTCTTTCTTTCTCTGATATGATGCCCGTACATTGATGGCAGGGTGGAGTGGGAAATGTGCTGTCCATTAGTTTATAGGTCTATGGTCCCGCCACCGCCGGAACACTCTGCGGTAACGCTCTCTGTCATGCGCGAGTTTCGACCGGTTTTCATGTGCCGCGCCGCCCAGTGCCATGGTGCGGCGGCGGCGGTGAGCTCTTATAAGAGCCTCTTATTCGGTACAGACTATAGTATGCTCCGGACCTGCACGACTGGTGTACGCGTCTACCGTTCGTCATGACGCGTTTTTGAGTACGCGTTATGGAAATTCCGTATGACGAGATCAGTCTCTTGCCGACCGTTGCTGTTGACGATCGCCAGTATTGTTGTCTCATGCCATGTACTATGGCTCTCCTTTCGAACGTCGAGTCGACCGCCAACTGTGGGTCATCGAGCCGGTCCACCATTACCGAACATCGTATGATGCTGTTGCTGTTATTCCACGTCAAACAGTCGGTCTGGTCCTTCATTTACCACGCCCTCGGATTGTCGTATACTGATATGAGAAAGCCGCCGTCAATGAAATAAACTACACGGTCGTATTAATTTGTTTTTGTTGTTACTTGTCATCAATATTATTAATAAGATTTATTAATTCTGATTGCCCGTATCGCATGTAGGAATTTATTAATTATTATTGAATAAATTGTGTTTTGTTTATATTGCAACAAAACGCAATACGTGTTCCTCTATCACACAAACACTTCGTATACTTTGTAAAGAATATTCATATATTCAAAATTCAAATTTTTACCAGTATTCTTATCGGGTTCATTAACAGGTGATCTATATTGTAATTTTGGTAAAAATCTATATCATATGAGAAGCTCAAGATATAGTCTTAATGCTTCGTTTCTATTACTTGCTTAGATGTTTTGTTACTAAGTTTTAGTACCATTTTTAACTAGATTTATAATATGCACTTGAATAATGGTACGACAAAATTTTGTTATGACTTATGAACAACACATACAAATGATCTCATACGTATTTCTACTGTAGTTATGTCAATTTCTAACAATTCCAATTTCTCCTCATTTGAAATATGCCAGTTCTGTAGGTATGCAGCTTTTGAGCTTTAATTGTGTCGTCTATGACGTACATACGGGCGATGTTAACCCACTCCCTGCCACGCTCTTGATAATTCAAAATTAAGTTTCGTGGTTAAAGATTGTCAACATTCTAAACTAATTGTTCCAAATATATGATTATTTTTGTAACTTATAAAATGTTATGAACTTATAATTTTCGTGTAAATATACATCATATGAGTAGCCCATGGTTGTAGTCTTGCTGGTTCATTTCATTAATTGCTTACATGTTTTGTTACTGGTTATTTTTACCAGGATTCATAATATGCACATGCATAATCGTACAACAAAATATTGTTATGCACAATACATAAAAATGATCTCATACGTATTTCTATTGTGGCTATGTCGCTTTCTAAAATTTCTATTTTTTTAATGTTTGGTTCAGCCAGTTCTATAGGAATGAAGCTTTTGGGCTTTAAGTGTCTCTTCAGTGAGGTACTTACTGAAAAGTCCTTAGCTAATTTTTCTCCACATTTTTGTCAACCGTTTTATTTTAAATAATAAATTAAAAAATTTTTAATGCTGACTTTTCGTTTATTGGTATTTAAATGAAATCCTTCTTGAATACATCTACATTTTTCGTCCATCATGTTACTTTATCGTTCCTTATCTTTGAACACAATAAAGTTGGAACACATTTAGACGGATCAATAGGTTTTATTAAACTGGTATAAAGTGTGTACGGTTAATTTATAATTATCTCTATCTGCAACCGCGTAAAATAGACAAAGTGCATTTACACAAAGGTAAAGGAATGCAGCTTTTTAGCTTTAATTGTGTCGTCTATGACGTACATACCGGCGATGTTAACCCACCACCCTGCCACGTTCTTGATATTTCAAAATTAAGTTTTCGTGGTTAAAGATTGTCAACATTCTAAACTAATTGTTCCAAATATACGATTATTTTTGTAACTTATAAAATGTTATGAACTTATAATTTTGGTGTAAATATACATCATATGAGTAGCCCATGGTTGTAGTCTTGCTGGTTCATTTCATTAATTAGCTTACATGTTTTGTTACTGGTTATTTTTACCAGGATTCATAATATGCACATGCATAATCGTACAACAAAATATTGTTATGCACAATACATAAAAATGATCTCATACGTATTTCTATTGTGGCTATGTCGCTTTCTAAAATTTCTATTTTTTCAGTGTTTGGTTCAGCCAGTTCTATAGGAATGAAGCTTTTGGGCTTTAAGTGCCTCGTCAGTGAGGTACTTAATGAAAAGTCCTTAGCTAATTTTTATCCACATTTTTGTCAAACGTTTTTTTTTAAATAATAAATTAAACATTTTTTAATGCTAACTTTTTGTTTAATGGTATTTAAATGAAATCCTTCTTGAATATATCTACTTTTTTCGTCCATCTTGCTACTTTATCGTGCTTTATAACTGCTATTTGTTCTCTTCTACCACATTTGTTCAAATTGTATTAAAGAAAATAAGAAAAAAAAACATATTATTCATTTACATTATTGCGTATGTTAATTGTTTATACATATATAACATTCAACTGATACATGGTCTTGTTAGCTGTGGTCTTATATATTATTTAATAAATGCATATGTATGAGCCCCTGGAATAAATGTATAATATTTGATATAATATTGCATTAAAACCCATGAGCTCCAACATAATTGTTTAGTTGTAAATGTTTGTATGTGGTTGAAAAATATTTATAATTTATATATATTGATATATCTACATTCAATAGAGTTATACAATTAAACTGTGTATTAACAGTCAAAAAAATGTAATCAAAAACGTGGTAAGGGATGTTTAACAAGTAGTTGTTATATAAGTGTATATAATTAATATTATCTGAATTATGAATTTTAAAATAATTTACCAATCAAATAATAGTTATCTTACTTAAGCTATTATTTTCACTGATCAGGTGTAATGTAATTGTATAAATGAAAATAAAAAGAGAATCAAAAATTACGCAAAAATGAGTTGATAAAAAAAAGTACAGAATGTCTGCTAGAAAAATAGTAATTTGTGTCACAATCTTAATTAATATAAAATCATTATCAATACATTAAATTGTTTCTTTTTATAATTATTATATCATACATGAGTTATTTAAATGTCGTGTTAAGAAAAAACGTGATTTTGAAGAATTTTAATTAAATTTGCAATTTTTTAAAAACCCAAGGAGTGTTAAATATTGTTTTTGTTTCATAAAAAAAAAATAAGATCAGAATATATCCTTTTTTTTATATTTATGCACATGATCAAAATGTTTTTTTCTGAGTATAATTCCATTGAAAATTTGGTATAATGGGTGGTCAAAAATACCTACTTTAGGTACTAACTTTGTGAATTGTCACACTTCAAAGCTTTTTTATATTGTGTTGAAAGATCATTAAGATTTCCATTGTTCTTGAACCAAACAATTCGCTAATATCATATGCATAAAAAATGCATCTAATTCATCAATTTCTTGAAATCTTTGATAAATATCCACCATCATAAAGTTGGCCCATTTTTTTTTTATGATATGACATATTAATCGAATCATTGAAATGGTCTGGTTCAAGTTGAATCACCGTTTTATGATACATAATAGCCTTTCATACTTTCGATGTCTTCGTAGTCTTCCTCACTATTCGGGTTCCAGTACCACACAGTTTCTAATGCTGCGTTTACAATGAGTCCAAGTACCAAAAAACCAACTGAGCCAACGAGGGAAATCATTGGTCCGACGTCGGGTATCTCAGTCGCGATAATTACTGCAATCACACGTAAAACCATAAGACATACATTAATAATTTACCCATCAACTTGTCACGATCAAACTCGAACTTATATCAATAAATTATCGATAGTTTGTCTGTCCATAAATAAGATGTGCGATAACACACACGAAACGATATACCTACTTCAAGTCGTCAAGTATCTAGTTCGCACACTAACATAACACGCTCGCATTCTTTGCACCTTCTGCAATGTACGTTTATTTTGTTAATCGAAACATAATTTATGAAACTTTTTTATTGCAGTTTCAATAGAAATTTCTCTGTTTATATAACACTATTTCATATTCAATTCTTTCTTTATTCTTTGCGACTTCTTCAAAGCATGTTTATTTATTTCGTCTAGTTTTTTCAGATCTTACGTCCCCTTGAAATCAGTGCCGTTGCTAGAATGTTCTTGTTTTTTTTATTCAGTTCTCAGAAAAACTTTAGTCTCGGTCTTTCTTTTCAGCCATTGCCACACTAGGTCCTCGGTGTCAGTCAGCTGGAGTCCGTATGTCACTATAAATCCCAAAGTTACTGCGATTTTTACAGCCTCCGAAAGTTTGTACGAACACGAAATCGACAACTACAATATAATAAATTATAATACTTATCACGTGACACACCGTTTACAGGCGTAGCGTATAGGTAATTTATATGTAAAATATCATGTCCCCTGTTTTCTGATGGTAAGTTGAGTGGCACACTGCCCAAGCACCGTTCTCCGTAGCGTATGTATCCGAAAAAGCCCAAAGTGCCGTTGAGTCTAATGATGATTAGCATATACCAGTGTAATGTACAGTCAGGTGATCCGGTGAGTTCACGTGTTTTTTTCATTGCGTTTTCGATGTGCATCAGCTTTATACGTCAAAGGTACGGGTATTTACGTGCGTCTCGTGGCGAGCACCAGCGAGCATGTACGACCCAGACAAGTTCGGATAATAATATACATGCCGGATAGTAATAATAACATGTTTGGTTCTAAAATACGTAAGTATATTAATAATCGCACATTATGCGCTCTTCGCCTTTTCCGTTACAGCTTGTTGACCTTCACACTATTGACGCAGAAGTGGGCACTTGGGGCTACGCATTGCACGGGTTGTCTATCTGCTGGACCCATTGTTCGTAGCTCTACTGATCATATTCTATTTTATTTTCACTGACCCTGGAGGACGAAGCTGAGGGAGCCAAGAAGAACGTTCCCAATTAGTGGTATGGCCGATGACTCACTGGTGTCTGTTTGCCGGAAGTGCTCTATGCTCAATGGAGGGCGTTGGAATGGTGAGCATTGTTTTTTTACATTTTTTTTTATCGCGTATGCCCACATATTATATATAAAAACAGCGCAGCCAAAACAATGACAAAATAATATGCGTTATCAAACCGTTCTGTTTAGATTTATAAGATTTGATTACCAGTGGGTTATGGAAGTACCCAAATAGTGTTTATAATATTATGCGGTTTATAAATAGGTACCATATGACATATATATTGCGTTTTATGAAGTGAACAGACGAAATATTATCGGAACAGTCAAGACTAAAATATTAAAGACACGTGTTAATTTTATTATCGAACCTTCGAGGTTACAACGTTGTTGTGTATGAGACTACATTGTTTGTAAAGAAACGTGTGGAAAAAAAATATGGTATACACATAAACGCATTTAGGGTTATACATTTTACTCGGCATGGGCTTTCTGTGAATTCATCATATCTCACAACACATCAATGCATCCAGGCTTAGAATGGCAGATTATATATCTCTGGTATCTGATATATAGGTATGTGTTCATTTTGGCTATCTACATGGCTACATGAATACACAATTAGAGGTAGGTAATTTTAGGGTCGGATTCATTGCACGTAAATTCCAATGGTACATTGTATCGACTCGAATAAATAAAATATCTAAGCCCTATCAATATTATTTAAAAAAAATGGAAATACTGTATAGAGTATCAAGACTAGAGTCTATAGTCTATAATATAGTATAGGTTGGAAAATAATTAAGTACGCCAGCGTTGTACAAACAAATTAACTTTTTTTTTAACTTAATAAAAAGTTATCAAAAAGTGTGTATTATTTTTTAACATAATTGATTTAACTTATAGTTAAATTAACTTTTAACTTTTAACTTTTTGTTATTGGTGCATATTAACTTAACTTAACGGAGTTAATAAAAAATAAGTAAATTGCACAGCCTTACTAATACTATCATATTCTACAGGGTAATAACCAAAAAACAAATATTCAAGGAATAAAAATTATAGCCGATAACATTGAATGTATTACGTTAAATTGAACGTGTTCCAATCTTATCCTCGAGTAAAACTTGCTCTTATAGTGTTTAGTAGCTCACTGTGTACTTGATTTAAGTAGTTAACTTTATGTTATAGCCGTGGTCGAACATTGATTATAGCAATAATAACACATTTTAAATAGATATAATATATTGTGTGTATAGGAAAATCCCATCTTTATATATTACAAAATAGTTGTGAGTCCGCCTGAATATTTAAATGTCTTAGTGATTAGTATATAATTAGTCATTAGAATATGGTTACGGTAAATCTAAGCATAATATTTTTTTTTATTTTTTTTTTATAACACTTTCCGCCTCCACCCCCTTAAATAAAGTATAACTGTCGATGGGCCATACTACTATATTTAAAACAAAATTTTGTTTTTTTTAGTTGAATATGTCATCCGTCCGTCCATCTCATGCCGTACTCGAATACTCGTACCTTTTACGTAGAAAGCTGCCACTCAATTTCCATAGGATAACTGGTCGGTAAATAAACAATGCTCAGCATTCCAACGCCCTCTATTGAGCACAGAGCACTTCCGGCAAACAGCGACCAGTGAGTAATCGGCCACATCACCAATTTGGAACGTTCCTCTGGACTGAGGGTCGCGTCCTCCGTCGTCAGTGAAAATAAAATAAAATAATATAACGGTGCCTGCCAAAATTAGCGTGTTGGCAGTCCGTGCAATGCATAGCTCCAAGTGCCCACTTCTGCGTCAATAGTATGAAGGTCGACAAGCTGCAACGGAAAAGGCGAAGAGCACATAATTTGCAATTATTAATATACGTATTTTAGAACCCTTCAAGTTACCCAAACATGATATTATTAACTATCTGGCATGTATGTTATCATCCGAACTTGTCTGGGTCGCACCTGCTTGCTAGTGCTGGCCATTATACACACGTAAATACCCGTACCTTTGACGTATAAAGCTGATGCACATCGAAAACGCAATGAAAAAACCACGTCAACTCACCGGATCACCTGACTGTACATTACACTGGTATATGCTAATCATCATTATACTCAACGGCGCTTTGGGCTTCTCCGGATATGTACGCTACGAGGAACGATGCTTGGGCAGTGTGCCACTCAACTTACCATCAGAAAACAGGGGACCTGCTATTCTAAATATAAATTACCTATACGCTACGCCTGTAAACGGCGTGTCACGTGATGAGTATTATAATTTATTATATTGCAATTGTCGATTTCGTGTCTGTACAGACTTTCGGAGGCTGTGAAAATCACAGTAACTTTGGGATTTCTAATGACTTCTGGACTCCAGCTGACTGTCACTGTGGACCTATTGTGGCAATGACTCGAAAGAAAGACCGAGACAAAAGTTTTTTTCGAGAACTAGATCAAAAAAACAAGAAGAATCTAGCAGCGGCGCTGACGTCAAGGGATGTAAAGTCTGAAAAACCAGACGTAAAATCGCCGCCCGCAAAACATTACGACATGTGAAAAATTCCACATATGTTATTTTGGCCTTGTCCGCACTGAACGGTGGAGACTTCTAAAATCTACGAGAGATGTTTCCTCCGGCCCACGGAACACACACTATAATTCCAGATTGATAATCGACCATTCCATAACACCAATGGGCCAAGTCAACGACATGGGCCCGTAGTTGGCGAAGACACCAACAACAGGATACCCACGTCTCAAACCATCAGTTGTCACTCATTGTAACGTATAATTTTCCCCATCATACCCCCAACCACCCCACACAAGCACGTATTAAAGGCGTCGCATGATGCAGGTCTCTTTCTTTCCATTTCCTTATTCTAATTATTTATTTATTATAATTGATCATCTTGTTTTATTGTGGAAAGTCGTAAATCACATGACCAAAAGAAAAATACACTTAGAAAATCAATATAAAAATACCACTATTAAAACATTATTATTATTAAAAGATTTACGCTTAGACGGCGTACGGGTCACAGATCGCCTTGCTCTGGCGCCGACACCGAGATGTTTTATTGTATACAGAGCATAAGCTCACAAAATGATTATTATTCGTGTCGACGCTTGCTACATTATTTGCAATGATCTAATATTATTCTTTAAATTAAAATACATGTCCTTATTATTATTCCTCTTGAACCTGCCAAGTGCCATAAACTGTAATATTTTTTCTGCACTTGCCACGTGCTAACAAATTATTATTTCCCCGAAGCCACACTCAAAAAATTGTTATTGTATTATTTACTACGTGAACGAAATTATTATTATAAATTGTAATTGACCATTATTATTATTTTGTTAATTACCTTGGTCAAATGCCGACGATCGTAAAAAAAATATATTCAATAGTGTACTTGGAGAAAAATAGTTTATAGGTGACATAATTCTGCATCTTACAATAATAATCCTTATATAATTTGATTTGTTTTTAATTTAATTTTTAGTCTTATTATTTAATTTTGTTTCTTATTTAAAAAATGTTTAATTTTTGTATTTATTTTGTACCACTCTATATTTTATTAACTTTAATTTGAAATGTATTTATTGTATTTATTTATTTGTTATTATTATATTGTATACAAAATGTCAACAAAATAATGTTAAACTCCTACTCCATTACAAGCTAAACTACAGGAGTCGTACCTATATTTACATTCTAACTGTATTGTTATAGAGGAAAAAAAATTACATGCGCACCAGCTATGTGCATAAAAATGATTATTATAAAACTGTCATTCTTTTTATGTATTTCACTACAAATTTTCACTTTTTGTTGGATGTAAAATATAAAATCATGATAACCTTTAAACTTTCTCTTCAATTATTTAATATTATTATTTAAAGTGTTACCCTTACTATTTTTGCAGAAACTAACATTTTATTAGTACTGGTTATTTCATTTTAGCAACACATTTATGATTAAAACCTACAAGTTCCACCGACCTAGCATCAGGGCTTACCCGCGGTGCGGTTTGTATGTACAGGTTAAGTGTTCCTCTTGAATTGTGAGTAGTTTACAGGTCGTAAAAAACCTGGAAGCTCACAGTATGGAGATGATTTTATAATTCAACACCTCCCATTGGAAATATCTGTGTATACCACTTATATAATGTATAGTACCTCTTATTTACTTTGGTCTTTTTTAAATAGGTAAACTTTATTCGTGTAAAATGTCGAATTGTAAATAAATGAAAAAAAAAGGCGGGTAAGTGGATGTCGCTCTACTTAACAGTAAGTTACAAGTGGGTCACTGTAATGGATAGTGTTAAATTTGAATTCAATGATATAATATCATTGTGTAAGAAAAACGATTCTGAGCGAAAATTGTCAGTTAGCCTATGATATAACTAAGTATATTTAATGATATTAAGGTGAATAAAATAATTTATAAATAACCTATTTACGTGGAATTTTGTTTTAAATTTTCAATCCTTAGCTACAAAAGTTGAACCTTTTATACATTTTAAACTACAAAATTTAAAATAGATATTAAATTTTAAATTTGACAATGTTGGTCATTGTAAATGCTTATAAAAAAAATTGTGTCAATGTATTTTTAATATTTTTCAACTGCTATTGTAACATTATATCAGGAGCTTTGCATTCAATTTTCACACTTTTTTACCCAACAAATATAATTTTATTGATATTTATAGAAAAAAAAAAACTAAAAAAAATGAAAATTTGAAATATCCGTTATATAATATATATTATTTAAATAATCCGTTAAAAGCTCAAAAAGAGTCAAATTATTTTCAGAATTATATGGTGCATAGATAATGCTAATATAAACATTTGGTGAAATTTTCAAGTATCTTCAGTCATTCGTTTTTGAATTACAATAAAATAAGAAAATCGTTACATGAGCATTCGAGTGAATATCAAATGTCGTAAAAATATGAACTTCAAACGTTCATAAAAATTTAATTTGATTTGTTTGTAGACATTTTTTTTTTTTTTGATAAAGGTAGACAAACTTAATATTAATCTTGTATTATGTTTTCAAATCTTAGATTTAAAAAGAACAATTTTTACGAATTCTCATCTCAAAATAATTTGCTCATTTTCGTGATTTTTCAGTAAATTGTCAATATTTGAACTTTAAACGCTTATAAAAAAAAAAAACTGTGATTAAGAATTTTTAATATTATTCAAACATCATTGAAATAACATAATGGGAGCTTTTTATTAAATTTGAAAGCAAATTTACCTAACAAATAAAGTTTTATTGACACTCATAGAAAAAAAACGTAAAAAAGTTTGAAACTGAGTATATCTGTAAACAGTTTAAAACAAATCAAAATATTTAAATTTTTTTTTCATGTATAGAAAAGACAAATATAAACATTCAGTGAAAATTGTATGTATCTACGGTCATTTGTTTTAAAGTTACACTAAAAACCAAAGTCGATTTTGTTAAAAATCAATTTTACGTTAAATTTCCCTTTTTTCCTTAATTTTTCTTTTGTTTTTCCCGGCGCTTTTGAAAATTACTGAATTTTTAATTCTGACCTCTTCAATGCATCAACAATATTCACTTTCCCATCGAACAAGATACTGAAGTTTAAAATCGAAACATTATTTCAACTACTTATCGTGTACACAGACACAAAAAAAAAAATTAAAACCAAAAACACACATCATTGTAAAATCAATACATTCATCGTTCCACTCACAATCTAAAATATAATACCTATGAAACTTAATAAACCTAAATAAATGAAAAATATGTGCAATTATTTAGGAATTGTGACAAGGCTGGGCAAGTTAATGATTTTTTTTAACTGAGTTAAGTTAAGTTAATATGCACTAATAACAAAAAGTTATAAGTTAAAAGTTAATTTAACTATAGGTAAACTCAGTTAAGTTAAAAGTTAATCCACACTTTTTGTTAACTTTTCATTAAGTTAAAAAAAAGTTAAATTTTTTATACAACGCTAGCGTACTTAATTTTTTTCCAACCCAAAACTAAATTTTAGGATATAGTATTAATACTTCATACAGTATTTCCATATAAGTTAGATTCGAATGATATACATTTTTAACTTTAATTAATTTACGATACATATTTTTTGACATGAAAACGTAATAGACTGAAATAGTGAAATATTATAAAATTAAAAACAAAATAAATTAACTTAACTTACTTCTTAAAACGAAAAATTAACTCGTTAATAATATATAATTATATATTATATAATTATATTATAATAAACGTCAATGGATGATCAAAATATACGTTCAAGTACCTAACCACTTCGACTTGTATTCGAGATGTCAACATTAATCGTAGAACGGGTAAGTGATATACGTATCAAAAATTTTGTTCGTATGCATACACTTTTATATTTTTATATTTTTAAGTCAAAACTTATAATAAACAATGTGAGAACAAAAAAAAATGTAACTTTAGGTTGGATTAAATTGCAATACATAATACATGAATAACAATTTTAAAAAAAAACCATTAAAAAATGTAACTAACTTATAAATAGAAAAAAGGTGGATAAGTGGATGTCGCTCTGCTGTACAGTAGATTACAAGTGGGTCATTTTAATGGATGGTGTTAAATTTGAATTCAATGATATAATAGCATTGTATAAGAAAAACGATTCTGAGCGAAAACGGTCAGTCAGCCTATGAATTTACCAAGTATAATTGATGATATTATTGTGAATAAAGTAATTTATAAATAACCTATTTACGTGGAATTTTGTTTTAAATTTTCAATCCTTAGCTACAAAAGTTGAACCTTTTATACATTTTAAACTACAAAATTTAAAATAGATATTAAATTTGATAAATGTTGTCAAAATTTGAACTTTAAATGCTTATAAAAAAAAATTGTGCCTATGTATTTTTAATATTTTTTAACTGCTATTAGAACGATATATCAGGAGCTTTATGTAAATAATTATAATATATGAAGTATCCGCAGTCAACATAAATATATTATATTAAATGCCTTACCAGTTACCAGACCCGTAGCTGCCTCTGAGTTATGCTGTAGCAGTTTTAGGTGACACAAAGTAATACTTCAAAATACACGAATTGAAATAATATATAAACACACTGACCTAACTAAGAATGCAATTTATACTTATTACAAATATGTACGCATATTGCATATAAATTACAACCAACAGCTGTGCAGTAAATGGAAACTAAAATCATTATATATAATATATACGAGTATAATATATCATTATTTATTATTTAGCTAAATATAAGTACAGAATACAGATATATTACATTCGTCGTCGATATATCGGATATCGAATACGATGAGGCGATATTACACCTAAATGTTTTAACTATAGCTTATAACATATAAGATAATATATAATATATAGCTCTTATTGGCTACTATTTTTCCATGCTTGCATTCATTAAGAGGACGCTACACCCGCATGTGTTGTCTCCGTCTTACAAATGTACAACATAGCAAAAACTGTTTTACGCGGGAAAGAACCGAAAAGGCTACAGTCATAACTAAGAAATGAGATTTGCACCACATAAAAAGGAGAACTTTGACTGTGCAACGTTGTTTTTATTTTTTTGATATATTATATACTACTGATAGCGTATAAGCTAACCTCACCCAACCTATATACGATTGTGATGTACTTAATGTAAATTGACTTCCTCCAGTAAACATATAAATATATATGAATTCGGAGTTTTAGACGATTTTTATTACGTAGATATTAGCACTGATTAAAAATACCTATATTTTATTATATTGTAATCGTAAAAAAAAATAAAACCAATATTTTTCGATTAAATTTCAAATTTCATCAACATTTTAACTAAAAACTTAAAAAAATAATATGTGTCCGTGCGGCTATTCGTGGTATTATAAACATATAAAAATTTATAATCTACGTATAGGTAACCTACCTATATATTTTATAACGGTTTGTAATTATATTATAAAAAAAAATTATAATATCTATTTAAAATGATTTTGCTTTATATTCATAAAGTTTGAGTTTAAAGTGACAATATAATATCTACCCCCATATTATGTATATTATTATAATGTCGAGTATTGAGTAGGTTATTCTCAAAACGAATAGCATTAATCTTAAAATATATAATATATAGCACCGTAAGTCGTACGGAAAGAAATGGTTTTAATTTTGACTCCAATAAAACATATTTACATACTTATTTGTACACATTACATACTATTATACTTGTATGTACTTATCTGTATTATAAAATATTAAAATTTCATCATGTGTACAATGTACATACTTCATAATATATATATTTACAAAAAACACTAAATAATGATTAATCACAATCATTATTATTCATTATAATGACCCGATATCCGTTAAAATACGCCTAAATGTCAGACAGAGGATAAACTCCATAATTTTGTGTGTAACAATAGCACAACACTATTTATTCGAATAATAGTTATTCCTCTATATATGAGTTGATTTATAGTTTAATGTTCACGTAGGTATAAATGCGAGTATTCCATAATTCTTAATGTGAAAAGAAAAATCAACATCATATTATACAACTCTGCTGACTGCTATAGTACAGCATCGTCGACGCGACTATGCAATTACTTACTGCAGTGTTTGAAACTTGTTTTCCTAACACATTTCTGACGATATATAAAAGTAGATCGGAGATTCTCAAAATGTTTGATGACACGGCTATCTATAATGTCACTAATACATAAATATCTATGTTTCATTTCTATTTCATATGGTTTTCAAACGTTTTTTACAATATTATTTACAATTACATAAATATATTGTATGATTACCTAATGGAAAACAATTTTTAGTGTACCTTTATAGTTATTTAATATTATTTTAAAACATAATTTTTAATCTTGATAAATGTTTGGTGGGCTAAGCTTAAAAATCCCGAGATAAAAAAGTACAGAATATTCAATGATATACATAATAATATTTAAAATAATTAATTTAAAAAAAAAAAATCAATGATAATAATGTTTATCTAGTATTACCTAACCAAACTGTTATCAGTTTAACTACCTAACTGTCGTCAAAAATATAATTTAAAAAAAACGGACTTTTTTTCCTAGGACTTTTTGGTAGTATACCGTCTTACAAACGCGCAACATATCAAATCAATGATAATAATGTTTATCTAGTATTACCTAACAAAACTGTTATCAGTTAAACTAACTAACTGTCGTCAAAAATATAATTTAAAAAAAAAAAAATTAATTTTGTCAGGTAAATAATTTAGTTACAATTTATATTAATACTAATTGGAAGTTTGATTGTGCATAACATTGTATTTCTCTTTTTACCTAATTATATTTACCGGACTTTTTCACTCGGAATTTTTGGTAATATACCGTCTCACAAACGCGCAACATACCAAATTTACGCTCAGAAATTCACGTTTTATGCCGTTAGCTTAAATATTAAGTGAGTTATGAGCATTTTTAATTTACATTTATTATACACGCATAAATCAATTAAAAACTGAATTATCGTAAAAAAAAAACTTCCAACATAACACAGATAATGTTCTTAGCATCAAGTTTCATAAAATGTCGATTTACTCTAATTTTTAACCTAACGGCAAAAAACGTGAATTTCTGAGCGTAAATTTGGTACCTGTGTTACGCGTTTGTAAGACAGAGACAACACATGCCGGTGTGGCGTCCTCTTAATGGCAATTCTTAAAACATCAGTATTCGTTTTCGATAAAACTATTTTATGAATAATTTAGTTTAATTCCAGCCGTATCGAAATATAACTACCAATCAGTTCCATGTACAAAAAAAGTGGGTAAGTGAATGTCGCTCTGCTGTACAGTAGGTTACAAGTGAGTCACTGTAACGGATAATGTTAAATTTGAATTCAATGAAAAAAAATTGTGCCTATGTATTTTCAATACTTTTTAACTGCTATTGTAACAATATATCAGGAGCCTTCTATTAAATTTTCACTTTTTTTTACTCAACAAAAAAAAAAACTAAAAAAATTGAAAATTTGAAATGGTCCGTAAACAGCTCAAAAAGAGTCAAATTATTTTCAAAATTTTATCGTGCATAGAAAATGCCAATATTAACATTCAGTGAAATTTTCAAGTATTTCCAGTCATACGTTTTTTAATTAAAACAAAATAAGAAAATCGTTACATGAGAAATTGAGTGAATATCAAAAGTTGTAAAAATAAGTTCAAACGCTCATAAAAATTTAATTTGACATTCTTGTAGACATTTTTTTTTTGATAAAGGTAGATGTAGATCAACTTATGGATAATCTTGTATTACATTTTCAAATCTTAGATTTAAAAAGAAAATATTTATGAATTCTCAACTCAAAATAATTTGCTAATTTTCGTGATTTTACAGTATTTTGTTAAGATTTGAACTTAAATGCTTATAAATAAAAACTGTGACTAAGGATTTTTAATATTTTTCAAATTTCATAGAAACAATATAGTAGGCGCCTTGTATTAAATTTTCAAGCTTTTTTACACAACAAATAAAGTTTTATTGACATCTATAGAAAAAAATACTAATAAAATTAGAAACGGAAAATGTTCCTAAACAGTTCAAAACAAATCAAAATATTTTAAAATTTTATCGTGTATAGAAAATGCAAATATAAACAACCAGTGGAAATTTCATGTACCTATACACGTTCATTTGTTTTAGAGTTACACCAAAAACCAAAATCGATGTTCTCAAAAACATATTTTGCGTAAAAATTCCTGTTTTTCCTTAATTTTTCTTTTGTTTTTTTTGACAAATAAAAAAAATAATAAAAAAAAAACACACATCATTATAAAATCAATACATTCATCGCTTCGCTCAGAATATAAAAATTAAAAAGCTTTTCCCACAAGACATAGAAAACGGGCAATCGAATTCTAATTAGTATTCAAAATAAACAATTCTATCTTTTAGAGCCGTCTTAATACGATAGGGACGCCGACCAGTATGGCAGTATATTATTATTTATTATATTCCTACCGAGTACTGATGAAATGAGTACTAATGAGTAATGACTACGTATTACTGTTTTAGTTAACTGCAGTAAACACGTAGACGTGTACATACCTACTACCTAGTGGATATTGTAAGTTGTGTTTTAATAATTATAAATAAAAAATACCAGATGCCATGTCAGATACCTCATACCTATGTAACTAACAATTAATACTCTGTGCCAAAAATCACAATTAATCAAGGTTGTTAAACATGTTTAAAACATTGTGAAATCCAAACGAATATTGTGTTTTTTTGGTTTTAAACTAGTTTTTTCTCTTTAAAACGACGTTTCAAACAAAACAAATTTTTTGAGACCGTTTTTAACCATTTTAAATATACTGTTTAAATACTGTTTTAAACGGTCTAAAACTTAATCTACCTATTTTTTAATGAAATAATACACCAACTCTGTAACTAATACACCACGTAGAAATATCATTACAAAAAAACATTATATACCTAACAGTTATGTTATAAATATGCCTATAGCTATGTACTGTAAAAATCTAAATATGACAAACAAATTGTAAACGTTGTGTCTTTTTTTTCATTATAATATCGCTTAGTAAAATTCCCTAAAATTAATATCCTATGGTTTATGTGGCTATAAATTACAAATATTATAATGTATATTTGAATATTTCATACAGGTACCTATTATGTTGGTCACGTGTTTAATTATGACCTATCGTATGGTACATATTGAGTATATTATAAATGCATGGATTTAAGTAGATTTAGTTTGTCCATACCTATAATATGATGTTATAATATTTTGTTCGGTCGGCTTAAATGTTGTGCATCGACGTGGGTGATCCGTGCGCAACGGGAAGTCCGTCCGATGTGGGTAAACTCGGTGGGTTCTCACGTCCTAACCCTTTGACGAGTATAGACGGAAACTTCCGTCAATCAATAATGTAGCTCTATAGAGGAATGACGTATATTTCCTTCATGTTGTAATTTCTATCGTCTTTGATTTTTAATATTTTCAGGAGTGCTGTTATCAATAATAAACTTATCATGAAATATTTAGCTAAAAATCTTGACTAATTTGATAACTAAAATCCACACTTTTATCAGTGTTACCTATTAAAATATAAATTATTTGAAAAAGTGTATTAAACCTTTGTGTATATGTTGCCTATACTGTACAATTTGTATCATAATATTTGGCTTTGATTATTGATAGTATATTATACACAGTAAAGTTGTACATACGTGATTGCTCAGCTGCAATATTATGCTGTGCTGTGTTTGACTGTGCATGTACAGTTCATATTTTTATTGACAGAAAAATATATATAAGATATTATGTATATATAGTATTAAAAACTGTTCTTTGTAGTATAATTATTATTTAGGTAACAACATAGCTAGATAACTATATAGGTACAGTATTATAAAGTATTACTAAAGGCTACTTATATTATATAGGTACCTAATACCATTGATAGTGAATACTAGTATTTATAACCAAAGCTAATACTTAAATTATATTAGGGAATACATTTTAAATAGTGTTTTATTTCTAAATTGTACAGGTAATTAATATGTTTATTAATTATTTAAAATTTTATTAAATTAGGTATATACTAGACGGAAATTTACGTCATTCCTCTTGGAGTTATACTTTTTCTAATGACGTCTATTTCCGTCTTCACTCTTATGGTACAAATTAATAGGACGTATTTATCCGTCTTTACTCTTTTACGTAACAATAATTGCGACGTAAATTTCCGTCGTTACTATGGTGAAAAGTGCGGTTTTTTGGTAAAAACAATTCACTCTCTGGGTGTACAACTATGGAAAATAATTTACTCGTCAAAGCGTCCTATTTTATATTATACCGATAAGATCAGGGTTTTCGAAATGCTATTATAAACTGAAAAAAAAAATGTACAGAAAAGAGGGTGGTAGGCACATAAGTATATAACAACAATTCTTTATAATATATTATATTATCGCGTGCATCGAAAGAACCCCGGTGCCAACAATAATAAAACAGTTGTTATTTCCAACGGAAAGATTTTCCAAACAATGAAATTCCGTCTACCTATCTATATAACGATAACAACATAATTTATTAACTAGCCCTGTCATCCAGAGTCGCCGTCTCCCATCTGTGTGTCGCCATTTAAGTACCTTCAACGCGTCTATACATTCCTGTTAAACTAGTCACAGGCGGTAGTTCTAAAAAAATAATACACGAAAAACCCGTATAATAATATAATTTATGTATATACGCGTTCAGAGAGGGTCGAGTGAATTTAGACGTAAACAATACGAGAAGGTTATCATAGATACATAAAATGTAAAAGCGTTTAAAAAAATATTCGTCCTATTCGTCATTATGGTATGGTATTATGCGGCCCGCGTAATATTTTAAAATATTTTATGTGAAAAAAAGGTTGAGTATGGCTGGACTAGAATGTTCCCACAATAAAAAAAAATAATAATAACAATAAATTATCTACTTACCCTTGTCATACCGAATCACCGCGCCCAGGGCCCGTCAAACGTCACCACTCTAATAATGACCCATCTATACATAAGAATTTGTTGAAACTATTCAAAGAAACTAATATTCTACACGATAAAAAATAATATGCTTATAGACGATTTAAGGTGTTCAAAATTGGAAAGTATTTATCACTCATAACCTACCTACAACAGAGTAATCGGAAAAAAAGTCCCGAAAAAAAATGAATGAAAATATATCAAAATTGAAGTGTAAATATGTTAACACTGTATTGAAAAATACATTTAAGTTACATAAAAAATCATATTATATCATAAGAAATAGAAGGGAGAATACATATCAATATAGTGTATATATTATAATAAATATATTTAATTTTCAAGTTCCCTAATGAAGACCATATTTTAGGCTTTTGATATAATTTAGAAATTTACTATTTAGTTTTAGTGTAATGATAATATTATGGTATAGATAAATAAAAAAAGTTTCATATTATAATAATTATTCATCATAAATTAAAAGGTAATTGCAGAGGTCATTTTTAAAAAAATTAAATTTTTGTTATAATAGAAATTTATTCTGGATGGATTTTCAAATATACTAGACTAATAAATATATACGAAATTACTATAGACACTTATAATTTGAACTTTAATTACAATAAATTTTAGAACATTACATAAAAACAAACGTTTTTTGGTATAATAATATGTATACCTGCCTATAAACAGGCCTTTTTAACAGCCGTAAGTCATAACATAAGAAAGATGTGTACCTAATTATAAAATTACATTTTTATTATTTTATAGCATTATTATTATAGTTATAAAGGTACTATAATTGTATTTACTATTGACTATTTTATTACATTTTATTATTTTAAACTTGTATTAAATTAAATTTTACTATATTTTAATATGTGATTTAAGTAGTTAATTAACATTTTTTATGATATCATATGATTTTTTTATATAACTCTAAAGTATTTTTCAATACAATTTTAACATATTTATACTTCAGTTTTGATATACTTTTATTCATTTTTCCTAGTGTGGGACTTTTTTCCGCGATTCGTACTACAGTGATCGATTATGGGCAAATGTAAGTTCCTAAAGAAAAATGTTTAAGCGTTATGAATATTATAAAATGTAAACCAAATTTTATGTTTTGTTAGGATCGTGGTGTAGATTTGACTGGGTGCTTTTGCAGAGGATACGCCCAGCACTTTTATGGATTTTACCAACCGGTACTTTTTGAGATTTGCACTTTGCCGTCCAGCATTTTATTTTTATGATTTTTGATATTGTTATAGGCACCATATCATATCATATTGTCATAAAATTAAAATGTAAAATGAAAATTTGTACTAACTGGACACAACTATTATGAACAAAAAATTATAACTTTAAGATATTTAATGAAGTTAACAGTTATATTTATAAAATTTAATGGTATTCATGATATCAATGACACTATTTACAATATACTATATATGTTGCATAGGTAGGTATATAATTCAAATTACATCACTCATAGGCTCCTCATGGAAAAAAACGATTCTCCTATATGCGAAATATGTGGAGTGGACTACACAGTCAAACACATTATCACCGAATGCCAAAAATACGAAGATGCGATGAAAAAACACCACATATCACAACAAATCGGAGAAGCGCTCGGACCTGACTTCAATCAATCACTAACATACTACAATTCACAATTCAATATTTATCAGTGAATAAGATTTATTTCCAAATTTGTAAAATTAACTGAAAACGAATTTTATTTAAATTTTGATATTTCTACGATTATAATTGTTTTACGAAATAAATGCTACAAAAGGTAATTAAATTAGGTCTTAACTAATAAAATATAAACTAGGTATTTCAATTATTAACATACATTATGTGAACCTATTATATTATAATCTTATTTAAATTAATAACATTTTTTTTTGTATATGGAACCGTTTGGTAATTATATTTTAATAGGCTGGAATTATGCTAAATAATTCATAAAATAGTTTTATCGAAAATGAATGTCTTTAGAATCGTCATTAAGACAACGCTACTCTTGCATTTATTATCTCCGTCTTACACATGTACAGCATAGCAAATTTTCATTAGCTAGTAACTGTTGCCTGTTGGTTTTGATATTGGAGTGAAATGAAAAACTTTTAGGTAAGAACATTAGGTATATGTGCTTAGAGTCAACGATTTTGTAATATTTTAATTTTCAAGCAAGATTGAGCATTTTTAATTTGTAATATTTCACATACCCGTTGAAAATAAAAAGTATTGCCAAATCGCCGACGCTAAGCACAGATTATGTTCTTACCTAAAAGTTTGTCAGTTGTCACTCTAATATGAAAACCAACTGCACAATATTGAAACTAGCGATTGCAAATTTGCGATGTCGTGTGTTAGATGAAGTCAACAAATTCTCGAGAAGCGTTCTTAAAAATATGTATACATTTAAGTTTAAATTATTATTTGCCGTAAGTGGTGTGGTTATTATTTTGAATAATAAGACGTATATATTAGTTAAATATAACATTTTAACATAATATATTTACGAAGACTACGACTATACGTTACAGCTGTCGAATTTATTTTTATAGAGGTATTATACATAAAATCGTTTCTAGTGGTAAAATATTTTTCTCCCTGTCATCAGCTATCAAAACATACCATTATTATTACAGTTCACGCCCATACCTATAATATTGTCTGTCCATCTACCTGTTCATGTAAGCGCCGCTAATGCGAGTGACTTGCAGGCCGCGCCGATCCCATAATCATCGTTTTCTAAGCTGTCAAAAATAAAATGATATTGTTTCCATGCTATATAGACTGAGGGGTCATTTCCAATTGTATGTAGGGGTGCAGTACCAGGTACCTGCATTTTTTCTGATCCGACTTGCTGTCGCCAGACTGCAGAGCAAACATTCATCAAGATTTTAATAGTTACGTTTTAAATAACAATATTAAATAACAATAGGTAAAAATACACCAAACATTGTTTTTCATTAGGTAATCATATTATAATATATTAATGTAATTGTATATAATATTGTCAAAAATTGAGAAAAAAAATTATATCTAGTATATGACATTCTAAATAATTATTTATAACTTATATCACAGTTAAATAATATTCAAATCATAAAACAAAATATTCTATGAATCTTTAAAGTGAGCCAAGTCGCACAATAAAATCAGTAATATTTAAATGAATAAGTATTAATTCTAATAAAATAAAAAAAACCTCATGATTTGCTATGAATATAACAGGAGTGATACGAGAGTTTTTGGACACATTATAGGTATATATTATGTATATATTTTATGCCTTAAACTACCTGTGATCTGTATCGCTCTAAAAGCATATTTCTTTAATGTCTAACACGGTCTTATGTTATATAGGTTTTTTATCTTATTATTATTTGTGTTATATATATTACTTCAATGTAATCGTTGTATAGGATGACTGCAGCGTCGTGTATGTTTCCACACCACCTATGCTTCTTAAAAGACATTATATCACATCGTACATGTTGTTTAAAAGCATGAGGTATTACACGTGGCGCGTTTTTTTTATTGTGGTGTCCCCTGTAGGCCTAATCCACATCACAAGCGAGAACACGCGAACGCCGGTCTACTACAATAATATTGTGATTTACATAGATCAATAAAACATTTTTAACATAAATAAATAAATATGAAATTTAAATTTGAATAGGTATTAATTTCACTTTTTTAATTTTGTCGCAGCACGGTATTCGCAAAGTTTCGGCTTACTATATAGGCTTACTATGGATGCATAAAAATATTTTAGTCTCCAGATCTGTGGCCAGCTAAAATATATAATCCTTCGTTAATAATTGCATTCATTTTTGATGTGCGTGCGTCTATGAATTTAAAAAGTGTAATTGTTTTATGTTGAAAATAAAAAGAATTTATAGTTTACGAATGAAAAAAAACTTAAAAAATAAAAAAAAATACAGGAAAACTTTTAGAAAATTAAAATTATAACTGTAATAGGAAAAATATAAATATTATTAACGAAAGTAAAAACTGATGTATTATTTTAGACAAATGTATTTTTAACAAAATTAATACAGTAATAACATTAATAAGAAAATTTATAACTAGGCAGCATACTTTTGAGCCAGTATATTATCTATTATTATTTATTTATTATAATAATTAATATGAATAACTTTTTTGTGTACGTTTGTTTATATTGTGTTTGTGGCCAACATACGATACAAAAAATTAATTCCGAGTAGGTTTAGCACTCCACTAAGAATGAGTTAGGTTAGGTAGATATTTACGTACATATAGTACATGTATACAAGCTTAGGTAGGTAAAAAATTGCAAAAACGTTGAAAATCGCAACATTTGGGACGAATATGTATAAGTATATATTATATTTTCTGCCCAATGTTGTATATTTTATATTATAAATTATAATATACGCTACTCCCTATCAGTTACGCATTTTCAAATAACAAAACATTAAATATTACTATTATTAAATAAAAACGTTCCTATTCATTTGTCAGATTTATCAATTTATTCATTTTCCTAGAAAATAAATGCTGATTTAATTTGTATATTATGTTATACATTTTAAATTAAGGTATTTAAATGTTGTGTTTGGTATACATATTATTTCGAACAAAAAATCAAGTATATACAAAAAATATCGATGGTTAAATTCATAAATACTTGTCAATTTGTGGAATCATTAAGTTATTTAATAAACTTTATTCCTTGACACTATTATCATTATTTAAGAAAATCCATATTTGTACCTATATTTTATTGTATCCGGACAGTTAGTCAAAAAAAATTGTGTAAAAAAGTTGATTGGTCAAATCGTAATACCTAATTTATCAAAAATACAGCTCAAAAGTTGTCAAAAAAAAATATTAATTTTGGTTTAATTTTATATTAATATTCCATATATAATGTTTGCATTCAATAGATAAATATTTAAAACTGTTTCCTTATTTTCCAATTATTAGTATAATACACCTGATATTAGTAACACGTCAATGTCACAGTGATGATGTTTAGATTATCGTAAATATGTCTTGTCTTTTGACATAACATTTGCTGTTTTATATATTAATATACTAAGATAGTATTATAATAATAATTAGTGTACTGATTTGTATGCAATAAAAAGTTTCATGGTATATAGCCGTATAATAATATATATCATAAAAATATATTAAAATATGCAACAAATATACGAAAAAAAATTTTAAAAAAATGTAGGTACTTACACATTTTCATCATTTACGACATAGTGTGTTAATTAATATTACTCTTATAATATCATAATACAAAATAAATATTTTTTAGTGAAATTGCTTAAGAATATTATGAATCTATTTAGAGGACGCCGCGCCACCGAATGTGTTGTCTCTGTCTTACAGACGCATAACATACCAAATTTACGCTCAGCAGTTCAAGTTTTATGCCGTTAGCTTATAAATTAGAGTGAATCGACCTATTATGAAACTAGATGGTAAGAATATTATCTATGTTTTGATGATAGTTTTTTACGACAATTCAGTTTTTAAGTAGTTATACGTGTATAATAAATAGTAAATTAAAAATGCTCATAACTCACTTAAAAACTGAATTATCGTAAAAAAAACTTCCATCAAACTTCAGATAATTTTCTTACCATCCATTTTCATAATAGGTCGATTTGCTATAATTCGTAAGCTAATGGCATAGAACTGTACAGTACAAGTACTTTACTCAGAATAAGGTTGCTCACTTTCGAACTTTTAACTGAGCCGCTGGAAGGGTCCGACCCCCTTGACAAGGGTTAGATGCACTGTGATTGGTCGTCAGTGGTCGACCGCTGCCGTTACCCGTCGCTAACTTTGTCACACCTTTCAAGCGGCTTAGTTGAAAGCGCGAAAGTGCGCAATATTATTCTAAAAGCTATATGATATGCAAAAATATGCAATAATCAACAAAATATATGAAAACAAATTATCTTGAATATTATATTACATTATTACAATATTGTTAAAAAATAATGACAAAAATCCAAAAATTAAAAAGGAAAAAATATTAATAATATTAACAAAATAAAAATGAAATAATAATAATATTCTAATGTTATACATTTAAAAATATTTGTAATTTTATTTAGTAATTGGCATGACATACAATTTTATAGTTACTGATAACAATACTCAAAAACAATGTTTTAATTTAAAATGAAAATCATTGACGTCTATAATTATTTTAACAACTATTGTAACTGTTTAGTTTTCCGTCCCCGTTAATTATATTCTACTTTAAACTATTAGTTAAATATTTTAATAGATAGTCGAAGACTAACGACGCCAGTCGTCCAGAATAACCATTCTCAGACAAATTATTGATTGTCGCCAACACAGATATAATAATCTAATATATGGTGAGTATTTTGTGTAATTATTGTTTTAAAAAAATCGTCATCGAAACTCCTGGTGACATTATGGGTGGCCACGGCCTCAAAAATGTTGAGAATCTCGCCCACCCTACAAAGGTGGAAATCGGGGGGGGGGGGAGCTTGAGGGGACTAAGCCCTCCTAAAACTTCAAGGTACACGTTTTAGACCCCCCTGGCCAACACGATTTTAAAGTAACAGAATATACAATAATTGTTATAATTGTAAAATTCATATTTAATAACTGAATTAAATAATAAATTATAACAAAATATTCTGTGAAAAATTAAATGAAATTTGTAAGATTTTACTACTTACTATCATAAGTTGGAACTATCGTAATTATGTAGTAATAATAATAAGTAAGTTTCCCGGTTTTGATGATATGACGTATTAATATGTTTTTTTTAAACTATATATGAAGGTTTTTACTATTAATACCACCAAAATCGGAACAATTGATAAATTTTAAGTATTTTTGTTTTTCGCCGCATATCACATTGAGTACTTGAGTGCTTTACATATTTTAATAAATTATTAATCATTATGTGTAAGTAATTATTTGATATTTTTAATCTTATAATATTATAACGAATAATTGATAGCTTCAAATTATTTTTATATTTTAAAATGGTTTTTTGTCAAACTAAATTTTAATTATTATCTACATTCTACACAGACAGACAGTAGATACCTCATTCCTACGCACTAAACTTAGATTACTTAGATGATTTTTACTATAAAATTAATATTGGATGGTCATTATTTTTAGCTAGCGAAGCGAGTGGTTTAGTAAAATGGGGGTAATTATGTTACTAATACATTTTGTACGAGTGACCTCTTATGGATTTGCCGACTTTATATGAACCCTTTAATCCACCATTGTTTATAATTCTAAATTAAAAATGAATAACTGAATAATTTCTGTTTATAATACTACTAAAAGATAAGGCACATCATATTTTTTGTACTTCATTATGGTCAAATTGTTTAATAATTGTCTTGTTGAAATAAATAATTGCGAGCAGCTCTAGTCCAGTAGTACATATAGAGGTGTAATGAGCATTATATAATTCTCAGCCCCATCCCCCATCCCCCCCCCACAAGTAATTGCCTCAAATTACCGCTGATTCAAACTCCGATCTAATGTTTTAGATTGTCAGAAATATTTTAGAAAAAGAAGTTTTTGATAAACGGCAGTAAATAATTGAACAGTCAAGTTATCAATTATTAATATAGTATGTAGTATGTACAATAAAGTACCTATATAAATATGTATAGTATATAGTATGTAAATATATTTTATTTGAGTTAAAATTAAAACCATGTCTTTCGGTACGATTTTACATACGATTTTACATTATATTATATATTTTAAGATTTATACCGTTCGTTTTAAGAATTGGTACTCACAATACTCGACATTATAACAATCTACATATAGCGGTAGGTATATTGTCACTTGAAACTCGAACTTGATGAATATAAAGTAATATAATTTTAAATAGATATAATAATATTTTTTTATAATATTATTACAAACCATTGTAAAATAAATAGGAAGGTTATCTATACGTAGCTTATACATTTCTGTATGTTCATTTAATTGTATATGGCATAAGGTCTGTATACTTAAAACTTTATAATGTCTATATTTGTATTGTCGTCTCTCATGCCTCTATTCTGAGAATTTAGACGGTCACAGGGCGCCGATAGACCACACGCACACACGTCATGTACACATTTTATTGTATTAAAATTTAAAATATAGAAGAAATGTTAAGGAATGTAATGTTGATGAAATTGGAAATTTAAACGAAAAATATTATATTTATATGCAATGTACCTAGTACCTACATAATAAAGATCATCTGAAAATCCGAATTCATTTATATTTATATGATTACTGGAGGAAGTTAATTAACGTTAAGTGCATCACAATCGTATACAGCTTAGGTGAGGTTAGCTTATACGCTATCAGTAATTTTAATTCTTTTGAGCTCATATTATATAATTTCGTAATATATTTAATATTTAAGTTTTTTCTATACAAGTTTGTAAGTTAATTAACCGTACCAATTTTCCAACAATTATATAATTTATGTATATAAATAGATAGTCTGATAAATAATTTATTGAAAACTGTTTCTAATGAAATTCTAGTAAGAAGGTACCTGGTGCCTAATAAACTGTATTATTACAAGTAAATGATGCGATATTTAGTAATAATATTATACATTTGAATTTACTTAACCAATTTGTACGCTACATAACATATTAACATAATTAATTAAACGATATCTGTACATAATAACACATATATACATATAGATACATATATTATATATTATGATTTAGGTGCCTATATTATAACTTATGTTATCATATATCGATATGTATAGTAATATTTTATGATACAGAATAATATATTATAGTAATAAGATTTCGTATTCATCTATGACAGTGATTCCCAACCCGTGGCCCGCGAAGCTATTCCATGATCCCCGTTACAAATTTTTGATATAAAATATTATATACCTACAACAATGTGTAACAAAATTATATTATTATATATATAAATATTATATTATTACACACAACCACAACACAACACGAGGTTTTTACACGTAGGTACGTGTTGTTATTAAATAATATATAGGTATAAACAGTGTTGGAGTATCGGTTAGGTTAGGTTACTAATATCCAAAGCTATAAGATACAGCTGTTAACATAATAATTAAAAATAATAAAAATAATATACAATCTTAATGATAATTATTATATTATTATTATAATATAGATAAATAAGTACATGATATTATAGAGGGCCGTAGTTAATAAACTAGCAAACCGAAATTGATAAATTCACTATTAAAAACAGTAATAGGTATTATGAACTAATGTAAATAAATGACATTGGATCTAATTGGTAAGTATTAGATTGCTGGATCAATAAAAAATATATATTATGGTTATTGTTAGGCCCCGTTGACGGCAGGTTCTCGGGAGTGGTTGAGTAGGGTGTTGTTCAGTGCGCGGCGGGGCGTAGTCGACAAACCTCCCTCTCCACCCCACCGCACCCCATCACACCGCTACCCTCGAACTGATGGGATGTTTTCGGCAACGTCACCAACGTGGTTAGGTTACAGGCAACGTGCCTGTAGTCTTTTTGTTCGAAAACTCCAACGTCGACGAAAACCAAAGACGATAATCGTGCCCTCTACCTCTCTTCTCAGGAGTTTACCTTGTCTACTACGCTATAGTACCTATTGACAATACATATATCCCGATATATTAATATGATGATAACCGTATATCACTGATCGTATTTAACGCATGTATTTAACTGCATGTAATTAACGCTGATTTTTGTACTTTTTCCGATTATTTCAAAATCTACTGCGAAACTTTGTTCTTTTGATACCCTAGAAACGAATTTTCTCAAATTTGAACTTCAAAATTTAACATCAAACTTCTTACGAATAATATTTACCAAATTACCCGAATGGAAAAACGTAGAAGTTATTTCGTATTTATTGTTATCCTTTTTTAGTCACAAACAATAACAATTGTATAAAAAAAAAATACACATAAATATACATAATACACACGCACTGAGATCACATTTCTCGGTAATTGGAAAAAAATCCCCGCAAATATAAAATATTTATATATAATTCTACATACATAATGAAATATTAATAAGTAAAACTTGCTTTAAAATTAAAATATGATAAAAATCCTATGATATTGCCTTTAAATTTTATAAGCGGTCAATTCACTGTAATTTTTAAACTAACGTGATCTGCTGAGCGTAGCCTTTATCGTTTTTTTGATAAATATTTTTATTTTGCATATATAAAATGACTTAAATATTTATATATGATATGACCGTGTAAGTGTTTTTGTGGAGACACAGAATATTATTTACCGTTTCCAATTTATGAAATGAACAACTTTTCAAGAATAGCTGGTCGATTTCGCATACGATTAATTATACTGTTTCCGATCAGACATCAAAATTATATTTTAATAAATAAATATGTTTGACTATTAAAAGTATCCAACTGATACTTTAATTTTACAGTTTAATCTAGACAAATTTGTTCTTCGGAGTTGTCCAAAATTACCTCACACTAATTATAAATAACTGTAGTGTCATTATTTTTTCCCGTTTAGATAATGTTATTACTTATAATAAATTTTAAATTTCATCTCGTATAGATGATAAACGAAATTATCACGAGCTGTAAAATCTAATATAATGTAATTTTATAAAATAAAGATAATTTCAATTTGGTATTTAATACAATACAAAATAATTTGTGAAACGTAACAAAATTATGACGTGATTAATAATAATTCTTTAATCAATACAATTAATAATCGTAATATATTCTATAATATACAGAGATAAATAAATTATACTATAAACTATAAGTAAGCATATACTTATATAGATAACTATAATATTTGTTTGAATAATAAATTGTGTACAAATATAAAAATAATAATTTCTTACCCGCGATAGTGTTGGAGGAGTATATTATATATTATTTTAAAACCACGATATAGATAATACGCTCCCTGAGTCACTTTCCAGTTTCGTGGACATTTTTTAGCTATTTTATGATGGCATATGAAAAATTATTAAATATAACGTTGTTGACACAAAAAAATATCCTATGTCCCAAATTTATGATTTTGAGGTTTTGAAATCAGAAAAAAAATTTGCTATTTATGGATAAAATCTCCAATGTGCTATCTGCATTATGGAATTAGATAATGAAAAGTAATAAATAAATTTTCCTGACAAAAGTACAAAAAGTACAAAAATTGGCTAAATAAAAAAGGAAAAAATATTAATAATATTAATAAAATAAATATGAAATTATAATAATAATATTTTTATTAATTATATTTTACGTTACACGTACCTACTTATTTTTTTTTAATTTTTGTTGTTTCAAAGTAGTTCACTTGATCAAATATATACATTTATAATCTATGATATTTATGAAAATAAATCCATTTTATAAATTTTATAGTGAAAAGTCCTACTACACCGAAAATATCCGGGGAATAATAAATTTGGTGTCCTACTTCCCAGCATACATTATCAAATTTAATCATTTCCTCGAGTTTAAATCTTTGAACTATCATACAACATTAAATATTAAAAAACCAAATGACTTAGGTATATAGGTAAAAAATTAAAAATAATATTAAAAAACAAATCATACAACTATTATACAAAAATCAATTCAGGTGTATAAATAAAAACTTATACGGACGAGATTATCATGTTTTATCGATATTCAACGATATTTAATACCATACTATCGCTGATCAAACATTAAAAATTAAAACATTTTGAACTGAAAATGTCGTTATATGGACGTGTGCGATAAGCAACAAGCTATTTACCTTTTGGGCAGAAAAGAACAGATAGTTAAAGTGTCCATCATCATAGCGCTGTCATAATAGGTACATAGTGCATAAGCACGTTCTATTCAAGTGTTTGTATTTTATCTATAAAAATATATTTTAGATTCTGAGCGGAGCGAGGAAGTTAGTGGTTTTTCAGTGGTGTTTAGGTATATATGTTTTTATTGTTATTCAACTCGATATCATTTTATGTGTGATATATTATATATATTATATTTATATTAACACATCGATTTCTCATAGAATGATTTTCTTATTTTGTTGTAATTCAAAAACGTATAACCGTAGCCCGTTGGTAATACATTATTATTGTCGTCTGAAAGCTAACTGGGTGGTTTTGGGGTAACATGTATATATCGATTTAAGGACCGATTCGTCCTTTTTTTTAGTAACAATAGACGCTGTTGAAGCCAGCTGCAGCTGCACATTCCAACGGCAGACCCCCCCTCCCCTATTATATGGTATCAAGAAGATACTCTCAGGGATATACGATGGTCCTTTTTAGTTAAACGATTGTGTACGATTTCTCTACCTTTGCCTTAAAAATATTATGAAAGCGAGTGCAACGTTGCCAACATGTACTACTAAATTAATTTTAATTTAAAATAATCTATACTATTAAACTAACAATTCTAAAATCAGATTTGAACTTGTCGTCAAGTCAACTTGAAATCAACTTTCCCACATTTTTTATATTACCTATCCTCCAAATTCCGAAAAACATTATATAAAAAGAGTAATTAAAAAATTGTCGTATTTCAATTTTGGAGAAGTTAAAATCAAAAAAGGTGGATAAGTAGATGTCGCTCTGCCGTACAGTAGGTTACAAGTGGGTTACTGTAATGGATGGTGTTAAATTTGAATTCAATGATATAATACTATTGTATAAGAAAAACTATTCTGAGCGAAAACGGTCCGTCAGCCTATGATATGACCAAGTATATTTGATGATATAATTGTGAATAAAGTAATTTATATATAAACTATTTACGTGGAGCCTTGTTTTAAATTTCCAATCCTTAGCTATAAAAGTTGAACATTTTATACATTTTTAACTACAAAATAATTATTAAATTTAAAATTTGAAATAAATATTCACGCTTTTTTACCCAATAAATAAAATTTTATTGATATTTATAGAAAAAAAAACTAAAAAAATTGAAAACTGACAATGTCCGTAAACAGCTCAAAAAGAGTCAACAAATTTTTAAGATCTTATCGTGTATAGAAAATGCAAATATAAACATTCAGTGAAATTTTCAAGTATCTACAGTCATTCGTTTTTAATTACAATAAAATAATAAAATTGTTACAAGAGAAATCTAGTGAATATCAAATGTTGTAAAAATATGAATTTCAAACGCTCATAAAAATTTAATTTGACTTTCTTGTAGACATTTTTTTTTTTTGATAAAGGTAGACAAACTTATGAGTATAACGTATATAAAAATTCTAAATTTATTGAAAATCCGATAACCAAAAAAAAATAAAAAAGGTGGGTAAGTGGATGTCGCTCTGCTGTACAGTAGGTTACAAGTGGGTCACTGTAATGGATGGTGTTAAATTTGAATTCAATTCTATAATATCATTGTATAAGAAAAACGATTCTGAGCGAAAACGGTCAGTCAGCTGCCCATGGTATTACTAATATGTGATAATATTATTGTAAATTAGGTAATTTATATATTGACCTATTTACGTGGAACCTTGTTTTAAATGTTCAATCCTTAGCTATACAAGTTGAATATTTTATAAATTTTTCAACTACAAAATAATTATTACATTTTAAATTTGATAAATTTTGTCAAAATTTGAACTTTAAATGCTTATAAAATATAACTGTACCTATGAATTTTTAATATTTTTCAACAACTATACTAAAAATATATCAGGAACCTTGTATTAAATTGTCACGCTTTTTTACCCAACAAATAATATTTTAATGATATTTATAGAAAAAAAACTAAAAAAAATTGAAAACTTACATTGTCCTTAAACAGCTCAAAAAAATTCAAATTATTTTCAACATTTTATCGTGTATAGAAAATGCAAATATAAACATTCAGTGAAATTTTCAATGCTTATAAAAAATAACTGTACCTATGAATTTTTAATATTTTTCAACTACTATACTAAAAATATATCAGGAACCTTGTATTAAATTTTCACGCTTATTTAAAAAAAGGGTTCAACTTGGAAAAGATAAGAGCTAGCTGAATTTTGGTACACGACATTATGGCATGGTTATAAACAACGTGAAGAAAGTCGACATCGATTTTCATATATACGCGTTAGAGGTTATTCGAGGTTAAAAGCCTTTTTTTGAATATGTCGTTTTTTATCGGTCAGCACTCAGCGCCTTGTTAATGCTCTCTATCTGCCCTCACGTAACATAGACAATAAATTCATTCATACAAAATATTTTTTGTTACGCGTGTTATGATCGTTTCAACTTCTAGGAATACATACATATTGGTGTACGTGTGATGCCCACGGGATTAATTTTATCAATAAATTTCTGGGAACAACTGATACGCAGATATCAAACACATAATTTGACGGAAAAAAATTTCAGATTGCAGGTAGCAGGAATTCTGCGGGTCGCAAATAGGTATACGTAATTTACACGTTAATTTTACACGTTTATTTATAACTAATTATTTACTAACTTTATCGAATTAATTAATTAATTAAATGTATGCCTATAACATTCACGTGATCATAAGGAACACATAAAAAATCCGATCAAAATTCAACCGATAGTGTTATCCAGTTTACTTTACAAAAAAATGCGCTTACAGCTACATAGTATAATAGTATAGATTATCATTTTCTCGAACTACTATTGTCAACTATGCTACTAATAATACTGTAAACAATATTCCAATTATTATTATTTACTTTTATTTGAAAGTTTTATTGAATATAGCAATGAAGCATGGTATCTACAACGACGATTATCCGATGGCCGAGTGATAAATGTAGGTACCATATAAGAATGGACGAATAGGACGAATGTTTTTTTTTTAATCGCTTTTACATTTGATGTACCTACGATAACCTTCTCGTATACTGTTGTATACCTACGCCTAAATTCACTCGACCCTCTCTGAACGCGTATATTATACATAAATTATATTATTATACGGGTTTTTCGTGTATTATTTTCTTAAAACTAAAGCCTGTGACTAGTTTAACAGGAATGTATAGACGCGTCGAAGGTACTTAAATGGCGACACGCAGATGGGAGACGGCGACTCTGGATGACAGGGCTAGATAATAAATTATGTTGTTATCGTTATATAGATAGGTAGACGGAATATCATTATTTGGAAAATCTTTCTGTTCGAAATAATAACAATATTATACATTGGACGGACTTCCCACTGCGCACGGATCACACGCGTTGCCACGTCGATGCACAACATTTAAGCCGACCGAACAAATTATATGCTAATATAATATTATAGGCATGGACAAACAAAATCTACTTAAATCCACGCATTTATAATATACTCAATATGTACAATACGATAGGTCATAATTAAACACGTGACCGACATAATAGGTACCTATATGAAATATTCAAATATACACCATAATATTTGTAATTTAGAGACACACTAACCATAGGATATAATTTTAGGGACTTTTACTAAGCGACATTATAATGAAAAAAAGACACAACATTTATAATTTGTTTGTCATATTCAGTTTTTTACAGTATACATATAGCTATAGGCATATAGCATTATTTTGTAACATAACCGTTAGGTATATAATGTTGTTTTGTAATGATATTTCTACATGTTGTATTAATTACAGTTGGTTTATTATTTCATTTTGAAAAAAAAACTGTATTTTTTGTTTTAACGAATAGGTAGTTTGAGTTTTAAATCGTTTAAAACAGTATTTAAACAGTATATTAAAATGGTTAAAAACAGTCTCAAACAATTTGTTTTGTTTAAAATATCGTTTTGAACAGAAAATATAATCTAACACGTTGATAAAAGTTAATATACATATAACAGTTAATTAGTTAGGTTTACAAATATAACCTAACAAGTCACAACTATACAACTACGACGGTGCAGGGCACGAATAAGGTTTCGGTTTGAAACCAAACATTGTATAGGTATACGCATATTATTTCGTCTGGAAATTTTCGGCTGGAAACGCGCATCAATCGATGTATTTCATAAACGGACATAAATGTTATTTTCTTAAAACTACCGCCTGTGACTAGTTTAACAGGAATGTATAGACGCGTTGAAGGTACTTAAATGGTGACACACAGATGGGAAACGGCGACTCTGGATGACAGGGCTAGTTAATAAATTATGTTGTTATCGTTATATAGATAGGTAGACGGAATATCATTGTTTGGAAAATCTTTCTGTTGGAAATAACAACTATTTTATTATTGTTGGAACCGGGGTTCTTTCGATGCACGCGATAATATAATATATTATAAAGAATTGTTGTTATATACTTATGTGCCTACCACCCTCTTTTCTGTACATTTTTTTTTCAGTTTATAATAGCATTTCGAAAACCCTGATCTTATCGGTATAATATAAAATAGGACGCTTAGGACGTGAGAACCCACCGAGTTTACCCACATCGGACGGACTTCCCGTTGCGCACGGATCACCCACGTCGATGCACAACATTTAAGCCGACCGAACAAAATATTATAACATCATATTATAGGTATGGACAAACTAAATCTACTTAAATCCATGCATTTATAATATACTCAATATGTACCATACGATAGGTCATAATTAAACACGTGACCAACATAATAGGTACCTGTATGAAATATTCAAATATACATTATAATATTTGTAATTTATAGCCACATAAACCATAGGATATTAATTTTAGGGAATTTTACTAAGCGATATTATAATGAAAAAAAAGACACAACGTTTACAATTTGTTTGTCATATTTAGATTTTTACAGTACATAGCTATAGGCATATTTATAACATAACTGTTAGGTATATAATGTTTTTTTGTAATGATATTTCTACGTGGTGTATTAGTTACAGAGTTGGTGTATTATTTCATTAAAAAATAGGTAGATTAAGTTTTAGACCGTTTAAAACAGTATTTAAACAGTATATTTAAAATGGTTAAAAACGGTCTCAAAAAATTTGTTTTGTTTGAAACGTCGTTTTAAAGAGAAAAAACTAGTTTAAAACCAAAAAAACACAATATTCGTTTGGATTTCACAATGTTTTAAACATGTTTAACAACCTTGATTAATTGTGATTTTTGGCACAGAGTATTAATTGTTAGTTACATAGGTATGAGGTATCTGACATGGCATCTGGTATTTTTTATTTATAATTATTAAAACACAACTTACAATATCCACTAGGTAGTAGGTATGTACACGTCTACGTGTTTACTGCAGTTAACTAAAACAGTAATACGTAGTCATTACTCATTAGTACTCATTTCATCAGTACTCGGTAGGAATATAATAAATAATAATATACTGCCATACTGGTCGGCGTCCCTATCGTATTAAGACGGCTCTAAAAGATAGAATTGTTTATTTTGAATACTAATTAGAATTCGATTGCCCGTTTTCTATGTCTTGTGGGAAAAGCTTTTTAATTTTTATATTCTGAGCGAAGCGATGAATGTATTGATTTTATAATGATGTGTGTTTTTTTTTATTATTTTTTTTATTTGTCAAAAAAAACAAAAGAAAAATTAAGGAAAAACAGGAATTTTTACGCAAAATATGTTTTTGAGAACATCGATTTTGGTTTTTGGTGTAACTCTAAAACAAATGAACGTGTATAGGTACATGAAATTTCCACTGGTTGTTTATATTTGCATTTTCTATACACGATAAAATTTTAAAATATTTTGATTTGTTTTGAACTGTTTAGGAACATTTTCCGTTTCTAATTTTATTAGTATTTTTTTCTATAGATGTCAATAAAACTTTATTTGTTGTGTAAAAAAGCTTGAAAATTTAATACAAGGCGCCTACTATATTGTTTCTATGAAATTTGAAAAATATTAAAAATCCTTAGTCACAGTTTTTATTTATAAGCATTTAAGTTCAAATCTTAACAAAATACTGTAAAATCACGAAAATTAGCAAATTATTTTGAGTTGAGAATTCATAAATATTTTCTTTTTAAATCTAAGATTTGAAAATGTAATACAAGATTATCCATAAGTTGATCTACATCTACCTTTATCAAAAAAAAAATGTCTACAAGAATGTCAAATTAAATTTTTATGAGCGTTTGAACTTATTTTTACAACTTTTGATATTCACTCAATTTCTCATGTAACGATTTTCTTATTTTGTTTTAATTAAAAAACGTATGACTGGAAATACTTGAAAATTTCACTGAATGTTAATATTGGCATTTTCTATGCACGATAAAATTTTGAAAATAATTTGACTCTTTTTGAGCTGTTTACGGACCATTTCAAATTTTCAATTTTTTTAGTTTTTTTTTTGTTGAGTAAAAAAAAGTGAAAATTTAATAGAAGGCTCCTGATATATTGTTACAATAGCAGTTAAAAAGTATTGAAAATACATAGGCACAATTTTTTTTCATTGAATTCAAATTTAACATTATCCGTTACAGTGACTCACTTGTAACCTACTGTACAGCAGAGCGACATTCACTTACCCACTTTTTTTGTACATGGAACTGATTGGTAGTTATATTTCGATACGGCTGGAATTAAACTAAATTATTCATAAAATAGTTTTATCGAAAACGAATACTGATGTTTTAAGAATTGCCATTAAGAGGACGCCACACCGGCATGTGTTGTCTCTGTCTTACAAACGCGTAACACAGGTACCAAATTTACGCTCAGAAATTCACGTTTTTTGCCGTTAGGTTAAAAATTAGAGTAAATCGACATTTTATGAAACTTGATGCTAAGAACATTATCTGTGTTATGTTGGAAGTTTTTTTTTTACGATAATTCAGTTTTTAATTGATTTATGCGTGTATAATAAATGTAAATTAAAAATGCTCATAACTCACTTAATATTTAAGCTAACGGCATAAAACGTGAATTTCTGAGCGTAAATTTGGTATGTTGCGCGTTTGTGAGACGGTATATTACCAAAAATTCCGAGTGAAAAAGTCCGGTAAATATAATTAGGTAAAAAGAGAAATACAATGTTATGCACAATCAAACTTCCAATTAGTATTAATATAAATTGTAACTAAATTATTTACCTGACAAAATTAATTTTTTTTTTTTTAAATTATATTTTTGACGACAGTTAGTTAGTTTAACTGATAACAGTTTTGTTAGGTAATACTAGATAAACATTATTATCATTGATTTGATATGTTGCGCGTTTGTAAGACGGTATACTACCAAAAAGTCCTAGGAAAAAAAGTCCGTTTTTTTTAAATTATATTTTTGACGACAGTTAGGTAGTTAAACTGATAACAGTTTGGTTAGGTAATACTAGATAAACATTATTATCATTGATTTTTTTTTTTTAAATTAATTATTTTAAATATTATTATGTATATCATTGAATATTCTGTACTTTTTTATCTCGGGATTTTTAAGCTTAGCCCACCAAACATTTATCAAGATTAAAAATTATGTTTTAAAATAATATTAAATAACTATAAAGGTACACTAAAAATTGTTTTCCATTAGGTAATCATACAATATATTTATGTAATTGTAAATAATATTGTAAAAAACGTTTGAAAACCATATGAAATAGAAATGAAACATAGATATTTATGTATTAGTGACATTATAGATAGCCGTGTCATCAAACATTTTGAGAATCTCCGATCTACTTTTATATATCGTCAGAAATGTGTTAGGAAAACAAGTTTCAAACACTGCAGTAAGTAATTGCATAGTCGCGTCGACGATGCTGTACTATAGCAGTCAGCAGAGTTGTATAATATGATGTTGATTTTTCTTTTCACATTAAGAATTATGGAATACTCGCATTTATACCTACGTGAACATTAAACTATAAATCAACTCATATATAGAGGAATAACTATTATTCGAATAAATAGTGTTGTGCTATTGTTACACACAAAATTATGGAGTTTATCCTCTGTCTGACATTTAGGCGTATTTTAACGGATATCGGGTCATTATAATGAATAATAATGATTGTGATTAATCATTATTTAGTGTTTTTTGTAAATATATATATTATGAAGTATGTACATTGTACACATGATGAAATTTTAATATTTTATAATACAGATAAGTACATACAAGTATAATAGTATGTAATGTGTACAAATAAGTATGTAAATATGTTTTATTGGAGTCAAAATTAAAACCATTTCTTTCCGTACGACTTACGGTGCTATATATTATATATTTTAAGATTAATGCTATTCGTTTTGAGAATAACCTACTCAATACTCGACATTATAATAATATACATAATATGGGGGTAGATATTATATTGTCACTTTAAACTCAAACTTTATGAATATAAAGCAAAATCATTTTAAATAGATATTATAATTTTTTTTTATAATATAATTACAAACCGTTATAAAATATATAGGTAGGTTACCTATACGTAGATTATAAATTTTTATATGTTTATAATACCACGAATAGCCGCACGGACACATATTATTTTTTTAAGTTTTTAGTTAAAATGTTGATGAAATTTGAAATTTAATCGAAAAATATTGGTTTTATTTTTTTTTACGATTACAATATAATAAAATATAGGTATTTTTAATCAGTGCTAATATCTACGTAATAAAAATCGTCTAAAACTCCGAATTCATATATATTTATATGTTTACTGGAGGAAGTCAATTTACATTAAGTACATCACAATCGTATATAGGTTGGGTGAGGTTAGCTTATACGCTATCAGTAGTATATAATATATCAAAAAAATAAAAACAACGTTGCACAGTCAAAGTTCTCCTTTTTATGTGGTGCAAATCTCATTTCTTAGTTATGACTGTAGCCTTTTCGGTTCTTTCCCGCGTAAAACAGTTTTTGCTATGTTGTACATTTGTAAGACGGAGACAACACATGCGGGTGTAGCGTCCTCTTAATGAATGCAAGCATGGAAAAATAGTAGCCAATAAGAGCTATATATTATATATTATCTTATATGTTATAAGCTATAGTTAAAACATTTAGGTGTAATATCGCCTCATCGTATTCGATATCCGATATATCGACGACGAATGTAATATATCTGTATTCTGTACTTATATTTAGCTAAATAATAAATAATGATATATTATACTCGTATATATTATATATAATGATTTTAGTTTCCATTTACTGCACAGCTGTTGGTTGTAATTTATATGCAATATGCGTACATATTTGTAATAAGTATAAATTGCATTCTTAGTTAGGTCAGTGTGTTTATATATTATTTCAATTCGTGTATTTTGAAGTATTACTTTGTGTCACCTAAAACTGCTACAGCATAACTCAGAGGCAGCTACGGGTCTGGTAACTGGTAAGGCATTTAATATAATATATTTATGTTGACTGCGGATACTTCATATATTATAATTATTTACATAAAGCTCCTGATATATCGTTCTAATAGCAGTTAAAAAATATTAAAAATACATAGGCACAATTTTTTTTTATAAGCATTTAAAGTTCAAATTTTGACAACATTTATCAAATTTAATATCTATTTTAAATTTTGTAGTTTAAAATGTATAAAAGGTTCAACTTTTGTAGCTAAGGATTGAAAATTTAAAACAAAATTCCACGTAAATAGGTTATTTATAAATTACTTTATTCACAATAATATCATCAATTATACTTGGTAAATTCATAGGCTGACTGACCGTTTTCGCTCAGAATCGTTTTTCTTATACAATGCTATTATATCATTGAATTCAAATTTAACACCATCCATTAAAATGACCCACTTGTAATCTACTGTACAGCAGAGCGACATCCACTTATCCACCTTTTTTCTATTTATAAGTTAGTTACATTTTTTAATGGTTTTTTTTTAAAATTGTTATTCATGTATTATGTATTGCAATTTAATCCAACCTAAAGTTACATTTTTTTTTGTTCTCACATTGTTTATTATAAGTTTTGACTTAAAAATATAAAAATATAAAAGTGTATGCATACGAACAAAATTTTTGATACGTATATCACTTACCCGTTCTACGATTAATGTTGACATCTCGAATACAAGTCGAAGTGGTTAGGTACTTGAACGTATATTTTGATCATCCATTGACGTTTATTATAATATAATTATATAATATATAATTATATATTATTAACGAGTTAATTTTTCGTTTTAAGAAGTAAGTTAAGTTAATTTATTTTGTTTTTAATTTTATAATATTTCACTATTTCAGTCTATTACGTTTTCATGTCAAAAAATATGTATCGTAAATTAATTAAAGTTAAAAATGTATATCATTCGAATCTAACTTATATGGAAATACTGTATGAAGTATTAATACTATATCCTAAAATTTAGTTTTGGGTTGGAAAAAAATTAAGTACGCTAGCGTTGTATAAAAAATTTAACTTTTTTTTAACTTAATGAAAAGTTAACAAAAAGTGTGGATTAACTTTTAACTTAACTGAGTTTACCTATAGTTAAATTAACTTTTAACTTATAACTTTTTGTTATTAGTGCATATTAACTTAACTTAACTCAGTTAAAAAAAATCATTAACTTGCCCAGCCTTGTCACAATTCCTAAATAATTGCACATATTTTTCATTTATTTAGGTTTATTAAGTTTCATAGGTATTATATTTTAGATTGTGAGTGGAACGATGAATGTATTGATTTTACAATGATGTGTGTTTTTGGTTTTAATTTTTTTTTTTGTGTCTGTGTACACGATAAGTAGTTGAAATAATGTTTCGATTTTAAACTTCAGTATCTTGTTCGATGGGAAAGTGAATATTGTTGATGCATTGAAGAGGTCAGAATTAAAAATTCAGTAATTTTCAAAAGCGCCGGGAAAAACAAAAGAAAAATTAAGGAAAAAAGGGAAATTTAACGTAAAATTGATTTTTAACAAAATCGACTTTGGTTTTTAGTGTAACTTTAAAACAAATGACCGTAGATACATACAATTTTCACTGAATGTTTATATTTGTCTTTTCTATACATGAAAAAAAAATTTAAATATTTTGATTTGTTTTAAACTGTTTACAGATATACTCAGTTTCAAACTTTTTTACGTTTTTTTTCTATGAGTGTCAATAAAACTTTATTTGTTAGGTAAATTTGCTTTCAAATTTAATAAAAAGCTCCCATTATGTTATTTCAATGATGTTTGAATAATATTAAAAATTCTTAATCACAGTTTTTTTTTTTTATAAGCGTTTAAAGTTCAAATATTGACAATTTACTGAAAAATCACGAAAATGAGCAAATTATTTTGAGATGAGAATTCGTAAAAATTGTTCTTTTTAAATCTAAGATTTGAAAACATAATACAAGATTAATATTAAGTTTGTCTACCTTTATCAAAAAAAAAAAAAATGTCTACAAACAAATCAAATTAAATTTTTATGAACGTTTGAAGTTCATATTTTTACGACATTTGATATTCACTCGAATGCTCATGTAACGATTTTCTTATTTTATTGTAATTCAAAAACGAATGACTGAAGATACTTGAAAATTTCACCAAATGTTTATATTAGCATTATCTATGCACCATATAATTCTGAAAATAATTTGACTCTTTTTGAGCTTTTAACGGATTATTTAAATAATATATATTATATAACGGATATTTCAAATTTTCATTTTTTTTAGTTTTTTTTTTTCTATAAATATCAATAAAATTATATTTGTTGGGTAAAAAAGTGTGAAAATTGAATGCAAAGCTCCTGATATAATGTTACAATAGCAGTTGAAAAATATTAAAAATACATTGACACAATTTTTTTTATAAGCATTTACAATGACCAACATTGTCAAATTTAAAATTTAATATCTATTTTAAATTTTGTAGTTTAAAATGTATAAAAGGTTCAACTTTTGTAGCTAAGGATTGAAAATTTAAAACAAAATTCCACGTAAATAGGTTATTTATAAATTATTTTATTCACCTTAATATCATTAAATATACTTAGTTATATCATAGGCTAACTGACAATTTTCGCTCAGAATCGTTTTTCTTACACAATGATATTATATCATTGAATTCAAATTTAACACTATCCATTACAGTGACCCACTTGTAACTTACTGTTAAGTAGAGCGACATCCACTTACCCGCCTTTTTTTTTCATTTATTTACAATTCGACATTTTACACGAATAAAGTTTACCTATTTAAAAAAGACCAAAGTAAATAAGAGGTACTATACATTATATAAGTGGTATACACAGATATTTCCAATGGGAGGTGTTGAATTATAAAATCATCTCCATACTGTGAGCTTCCAGGTTTTTTACGACCTGTAAACTACTCACAATTCAAGAGGAACACTTAACCTGTACATACAAACCGCACCGCGGGTAAGCCCTGATGCTAGGTCGGTGGAACTTGTAGGTTTTAATCATAAATGTGTTGCTAAAATGAAATAACCAGTACTAATAAAATGTTAGTTTCTGCAAAAATAGTAAGGGTAACACTTTAAATAATAATATTAAATAATTGAAGAGAAAGTTTAAAGGTTATCATGATTTTATATTTTACATCCAACAAAAAGTGAAAATTTGTAGTGAAATACATAAAAAGAATGACAGTTTTATAATAATCATTTTTATGCACATAGCTGGTGCGCATGTAATTTTTTTTCCTCTATAACAATACAGTTAGAATGTAAATATAGGTACGACTCCTGTAGTTTAGCTTGTAATGGAGTAGGAGTTTAACATTATTTTGTTGACATTTTGTATACAATATAATAATAACAAATAAATAAATACAATAAATACATTTCAAATTAAAGTTAATAAAATATAGAGTGGTACAAAATAAATACAAAAATTAAACATTTTTTAAATAAGAAACAAAATTAAATAATAAGACTAAAAATTAAATTAAAAACAAATCAAATTATATAAGGATTATTATTGTAAGATGCAGAATTATGTCACCTATAAACTATTTTTCTCCAAGTACACTATTGAATATATTTTTTTTACGATCGTCGGCATTTGACCAAGGTAATTAACAAAATAATAATAATGGTCAATTACAATTTATAATAATAATTTCGTTCACGTAGTAAATAATACAATAACAATTTTTTGAGTGTGGCTTCGGGGAAATAATAATTTGTTAGCACGTGGCAAGTGCAGAAAAAATATTACAGTTTATGGCACTTGGCAGGTTCAAGAGGAATAATAATAAGGACATGTATTTTAATTTAAAGAATAATATTAGATCATTGCAAATAATGTAGCAAGCGTCGACACGAATAATAATCATTTTGTGAGCTTATGCTCTGTATACAATAAAACATCTCGGTGTCGGCGCCAGAGCAAGGCGATCTGTGACCCGTACGCCGTCTAAGCGTAAATCTTTTAATAATAATAATGTTTTAATAGTGGTATTTTTATATTGATTTTCTAAGTGTATTTTTCTTTTGGTCATGTGATTTACGACTTTCCACAATAAAACAAGATGATCAATTATAATAAATAAATAATTAGAATAAGGAAATGGAAAGAAAGAGACCTGCATCATGCGACGCCTTTAATACGTGCTTGTGTGGGGTGGTTGGGGGTATGATGGGGAAAATTATACGTTACAATGAGTGACAACTGATGGTTTGAGACGTGGGTATCCTGTTGTTGGTGTCTTCGCCAACTACGGGCCCATGTCGTTGACTTGGCCCATTGGTGTTATGGAATGGTCGATTATCAATCTGGAATTATAGTGTGTGTTCCGTGGGCCGGAGGAAACATCTCTCGTAGATTTTAGAAGTCTCCACCGTTCAGTGCGGACAAGGCCAAAATAACATATGTGGAATTTTTCACATGTCGTAATGTTTTGCGGGCGGCGATTTTACGTCTGGTTTTTCAGACTTTACATCCCTTGACGTCAGCGCCGCTGCTAGATTCTTCTTGTTTTTTTGATCTAGTTCTCGAAAAAAACTTTTGTCTCGGTCTTTCTTTCGAGTCATTGCCACAATAGGTCCACAGTGACAGTCAGCTGGAGTCCAGAAGTCATTAGAAATCCCAAAGTTACTGTGATTTTCACAGCCTCCGAAAGTCTGTACAGACACGAAATCGACAATTGCAATATAATAAATTATAATACTCATCACGTGACACGCCGTTTACAGGCGTAGCGTATAGGTAATTTATATTTAGAATAGCAGGTCCCCTGTTTTCTGATGGTAAGTTGAGTGGCACACTGCCCAAGCATCGTTCCTCGTAGCGTACATATCCGGAGAAGCCCAAAGCGCCGTTGAGTATAATGATGATTAGCATATACCAGTGTAATGTACAGTCAGGTGATCCGGTGAGTTGACGTGGTTTTTTCATTGCGTTTTCGATGTGCATCAGCTTTATACGTCAAAGGTACGGGTATTTACGTGTGTATAATGGCCAGCACTAGCAAGCAGGTGCGACCCAGACAAGTTCGGATGATAACATACATGCCAGATAGTTAATAATATCATGTTTGGGTAACTTGAAGGGTTCTAAAATACGTATATTAATAATTGCAAATTATGTGCTCTTCGCCTTTTCCGTTGCAGCTTGTCGACCTTCATACTATTGACGCAGAAGTGGGCACTTGGAGCTATGCATTGCACGGACTGCCAACACGCTAATTTTGGCAGGCACCGTTATATTATTTTATTTTATTTTCACTGACGACGGAGGACGCGACCCTCAGTCCAGAGGAACGTTCCAAATTGGTGATGTGGCCGATTACTCACTGGTCGCTGTTTGCCGGAAGTGCTCTGTGCTCAATAGAGGGCGTTGGAATGCTGAGCATTGTTTATTTACCGACCAGTTATCCTATGGAAATTGAGTGGCAGCTTTCTACGTAAAAGGTACGAGTATTCGAGTACGGCATGAGATGGACGGACGGATGACATATTCAACTAAAAAAAACAAAATTTTGTTTTAAATATAGTAGTATGGCCCATCGACAGTTATACTTTATTTAAGGGGGTGGAGGCGGAAAGTGTTATAAAAAAAAAATAAAAAAAAATATTATGCTTAGATTTACCGTAACCATATTCTAATGACTAATTATATACTAATCACTAAGACATTTAAATATTCAGGCGGACTCACAACTATTTTGTAATATATAAAGATGGGATTTTCCTATACACACAATATATTATATCTATTTAAAATGTGTTATTATTGCTATAATCAATGTTCGACCACGGCTATAACATAAAGTTAACTACTTAAATCAAGTACACAGTGAGCTACTAAACACTATAAGAGCAAGTTTTACTCGAGGATAAGATTGGAACACGTTCAATTTAACGTAATACATTCAATGTTATCGGCTATAATTTTTATTCCTTGAATATTTGTTTTTTGGTTATTACCCTGTAGAATATGATAGTATTAGTAAGGCTGTGCAATTTACTTATTTTTTATTAACTCCGTTAAGTTAAGTTAATATGCACCAATAACAAAAAGTTAAAAGTTAAAAGTTAATTTAACTATAAGTTAAATCAATTATGTTAAAAAATAATACACACTTTTTGATAACTTTTTATTAAGTTAAAAAAAAAGTTAATTTGTTTGTACAACGCTGGCGTACTTAATTATTTTCCAACCTATACTATATTATAGACTATAGACTCTAGTCTTGATACTCTATACAGTATTTCCATTTTTTTTAAATAATATTGATAGGGCTTAGATATTTTATTTATTCGAGTCGATACAATGTACCATTGGAATTTACGTGCAATGAATCCGACCCTAAAATTACCTACCTCTAATTGTGTATTCATGTAGCCATGTAGATAGCCAAAATGAACACATACCTATATATCAGATACCAGAGATATATAATCTGCCATTCTAAGCCTGGATGCATTGATGTGTTGTGAGATATGATGAATTCACAGAAAGCCCATGCCGAGTAAAATGTATAACCCTAAATGCGTTTATGTGTATACCATATTTTTTTTCCACACGTTTCTTTACAAACAATGTAGTCTCATACACAACAACGTTGTAACCTCGAAGGTTCGATAATAAAATTAACACGTGTCTTTAATATTTTAGTCTTGACTGTTCCGATAATATTTCGTCTGTTCACTTCATAAAACGCAATATATATGTCATATGGTACCTATTTATAAACCGCATAATATTATAAACACTATTTGGGTACTTCCATAACCCACTGGTAATCAAATCTTATAAATCTAAACAGAACGGTTTGATAACGCATATTATTTTGTCATTGTTTTGGCTGCGCTGTTTTTATATATAATATGTGGGCATACGCGATAAAAAAAAATGTAAAAAAACAATGCTCACCATTCCAACGCCCTCCATTGAGCATAGAGCACTTCCGGCAAACAGACACCAGTGAGTCATCGGCCATACCACTAATTGGGAACGTTCTTCTTGGCTCCCTCAGCTTCGTCCTCCAGGGTCAGTGAAAATAAAATAGAATATGATCAGTAGAGCTACGAACAATGGGTCCAGCAGATAGACAACCCGTGCAATGCGTAGCCCCAAGTGCCCACTTCTGCGTCAATAGTGTGAAGGTCAACAAGCTGTAACGGAAAAGGCGAAGAGCGCATAATGTGCGATTATTAATATACTTACGTATTTTAGAACCAAACATGTTATTATTACTATCCGGCATGTATATTATTATCCGAACTTGTCTGGGTCGTACATGCTCGCTGGTGCTCGCCACGAGACGCACGTAAATACCCGTACCTTTGACGTATAAAGCTGATGCACATCGAAAACGCAATGAAAAAAACACGTGAACTCACCGGATCACCTGACTGTACATTACACTGGTATATGCTAATCATCATTAGACTCAACGGCACTTTGGGCTTTTTCGGATACATACGCTACGGAGAACGGTGCTTGGGCAGTGTGCCACTCAACTTACCATCAGAAAACAGGGGACATGATATTTTACATATAAATTACCTATACGCTACGCCTGTAAACGGTGTGTCACGTGATAAGTATTATAATTTATTATATTGTAGTTGTCGATTTCGTGTTCGTACAAACTTTCGGAGGCTGTAAAAATCGCAGTAACTTTGGGATTTATAGTGACATACGGACTCCAGCTGACTGACACCGAGGACCTAGTGTGGCAATGGCTGAAAAGAAAGACCGAGACTAAAGTTTTTCTGAGAACTGAATAAAAAAAACAAGAACATTCTAGCAACGGCACTGATTTCAAGGGGACGTAAGATCTGAAAAAACTAGACGAAATAAATAAACATGCTTTGAAGAAGTCGCAAAGAATAAAGAAAGAATTGAATATGAAATAGTGTTATATAAACAGAGAAATTTCTATTGAAACTGCAATAAAAAAGTTTCATAAATTATGTTTCGATTAACAAAATAAACGTACATTGCAGAAGGTGCAAAGAATGCGAGCGTGTTATGTTAGTGTGCGAACTAGATACTTGACGACTTGAAGTAGGTATATCGTTTCGTGTGTGTTATCGCACATCTTATTTATGGACAGACAAACTATCGATAATTTATTGATATAAGTTCGAGTTTGATCGTGACAAGTTGATGGGTAAATTATTAATGTATGTCTTATGGTTTTACGTGTGATTGCAGTAATTATCGCGACTGAGATACCCGACGTCGGACCAATGATTTCCCTCGTTGGCTCAGTTGGTTTTTTGGTACTTGGACTCATTGTAAACGCAGCATTAGAAACTGTGTGGTACTGGAACCCGAATAGTGAGGAAGACTACGAAGACATCGAAAGTATGAAAGGCTATTATGTATCATAAAACGGTGATTCAACTTGAACCAGACCATTTCAATGATTCGATTAATATGTCATATCATAAAAAAAAAATGGGCCAACTTTATGATGGTGGATATTTATCAAAGATTTCAAGAAATTGATGAATTAGATGCATTTTTTATGCATATGATATTAGCGAATTGTTTGGTTCAAGAACAATGGAAATCTTAATGATCTTTCAACACAATATAAAAAAGCTTTGAAGTGTGACAATTCACAAAGTTAGTACCTAAAGTAGGTATTTTTGACCACCCATTATACCAAATTTTCAATGGAATTATACTCAGAAAAAAACATTTTGATCATGTGCATAAATATAAAAAAAAGGATATATTCTGATCTTATTTTTTTTTTATGAAACAAAAACAATATTTAACACTCCTTGGGTTTTTAAAAAATTGCAAATTTAATTAAAATTCTTCAAAATCACGTTTTTTCTTAACACGACATTTAAATAACTCATGTATGATATAATAATTATAAAAAGAAACAATTTAATGTATTGATAATGATTTTATATTAATTAAGATTGTGACACAAATTACTATTTTTCTAGCAGACATTCTGTACTTTTTTTTATCAACTCATTTTTGCGTAATTTTTGATTCTCTTTTTATTTTCATTTATACAATTACATTACACCTGATCAGTGAAAATAATAGCTTAAGTAAGATAACTATTATTTGATTGGTAAATTATTTTAAAATTCATAATTCAGATAATATTAATTATATACACTTATATAACAACTACTTGTTAAACATCCCTTACCACGTTTTTGATTACATTTTTTTGACTGTTAATACACAGTTTAATTGTATAACTCTATTGAATGTAGATATATCAATATATATAAATTATAAATATTTTTCAACCACATACAAACATTTACAACTAAACAATTATGTTGGAGCTCATGGGTTTTAATGCAATATTATATCAAATATTATACATTTATTCCAGGGGCTCATACATATGCATTTATTAAATAATATATAAGACCACAGCTAACAAGACCATGTATCAGTTGAATGTTATATATGTATAAACAATTAACATACGCAATAATGTAAATGAATAATATGTTTTTTTTTCTTATTTTCTTTAATACAATTTGAACAAATGTGGTAGAAGAGAACAAATAGCAGTTATAAAGCACGATAAAGTAGCAAGATGGACGAAAAAAGTAGATATATTCAAGAAGGATTTCATTTAAATACCATTAAACAAAAAGTTAGCATTAAAAAATGTTTAATTTATTATTTAAAAAAAAACGTTTGACAAAAATGTGGATAAAAATTAGCTAAGGACTTTTCATTAAGTACCTCACTGACGAGGCACTTAAAGCCCAAAAGCTTCATTCCTATAGAACTGGCTGAACCAAACACTGAAAAAATAGAAATTTTAGAAAGCGACATAGCCACAATAGAAATACGTATGAGATCATTTTTATGTATTGTGCATAACAATATTTTGTTGTACGATTATGCATGTGCATATTATGAATCCTGGTAAAAATAACCAGTAACAAAACATGTAAGCTAATTAATGAAATGAACCAGCAAGACTACAACCATGGGCTACTCATATGATGTATATTTACACCAAAATTATAAGTTCATAACATTTTATAAGTTACAAAAATAATCGTATATTTGGAACAATTAGTTTAGAATGTTGACAATCTTTAACCACGAAAACTTAATTTTGAAATATCAAGAACGTGGCAGGGTGGTGGGTTAACATCGCCGGTATGTACGTCATAGACGACACAATTAAAGCTAAAAAGCTGCATTCCTTTACCTTTGTGTAAATGCACTTTGTCTATTTTACGCGGTTGCAGATAGAGATAATTATAAATTAACCGTACACACTTTATACCAGTTTAATAAAACCTATTGATCCGTCTAAATGTGTTCCAACTTTATTGTGTTCAAAGATAAGGAACGATAAAGTAACATGATGGACGAAAAATGTAGATGTATTCAAGAAGGATTTCATTTAAATACCAATAAACGAAAAGTCAGCATTAAAAATTTTTTAATTTATTATTTAAAATAAAACGGTTGACAAAAATGTGGAGAAAAATTAGCTAAGGACTTTTCAGTAAGTACCTCACTGAAGAGACACTTAAAGCCCAAAAGCTTCATTCCTATAGAACTGGCTGAACCAAACATTAAAAAAATAGAAATTTTAGAAAGCGACATAGCCACAATAGAAATACGTATGAGATCATTTTTATGTATTGTGCATAACAATATTTTGTTGTACGATTATGCATGTGCATATTATGAATCCTGGTAAAAATAACCAGTAACAAAACATGTAAGCAATTAATGAAATGAACCAGCAAGACTACAACCATGGGCTACTCATATGATGTATATTTACACGAAAATTATAAGTTCATAACATTTTATAAGTTACAAAAATAATCATATATTTGGAACAATTAGTTTAGAATGTTGACAATCTTTAACCACGAAACTTAATTTTGAATTATCAAGAGCGTGGCAGGGAGTGGGTTAACATCGCCCGTATGTACGTCATAGACGACACAATTAAAGCTCAAAAGCTGCATACCTACAGAACTGGCATATTTCAAATGAGGAGAAATTGGAATTGTTAGAAATTGACATAACTACAGTAGAAATACGTATGAGATCATTTGTATGTGTTGTTCATAAGTCATAACAAAATTTTGTCGTACCATTATTCAAGTGCATATTATAAATCTAGTTAAAAATGGTACTAAAACTTAGTAACAAAACATCTAAGCAAGTAATAGAAACGAAGCATTAAGACTATATCTTGAGCTTCTCATATGATATAGATTTTTACCAAAATTACAATATAGATCACCTGTTAATGAACCCGATAAGAATACTGGTAAAAATTTGAATTTTGAATATATGAATATTCTTTACAAAGTATACGAAGTGTTTGTGTGATAGAGGAACACGTATTGCGTTTTGTTGCAATATAAACAAAACACAATTTATTCAATAATAATTAATAAATTCCTACATGCGATACGGGCAATCAGAATTAATAAATCTTATTAATAATATTGATGACAAGTAACAACAAAAACAAATTAATACGACCGTGTAGTTTATTTCATTGACGGCGGCTTTCTCATATCAGTATACGACAATCCGAGGGCGTGGTAAATGAAGGACCAGACCGACTGTTTGACGTGGAATAACAGCAACAGCATCATACGATGTTCGGTAATGGTGGACCGGCTCGATGACCCACAGTTGGCGGTCGACTCGACGTTCGAAAGGAGAGCCATAGTACATGGCATGAGACAACAATACTGGCGATCGTCAACAGCAACGGTCGGCAAGAGACTGATCTCGTCATACGGAATTTCCATAACGCGTACTCAAAAACGCGTCATGACGAACGGTAGACGCGTACACCAGTCGTGCAGGTCCGGAGCATACTATAGTCTGTACCGAATAAGAGGCTCTTATAAGAGCTCACCGCCGCCGCCGCACCATGGCACTGGGCGGCGCGGCACATGAAAACCGGTCGAAACTCGCGCATGACAGAGAGCGTTACCGCAGAGTGTTCCGGCGGTGGCGGGACCATAGACCTATAAACTAATGGACAGCACATTTCCCACTCCACCCTGCCATCAATGTACGGGCATCATATCAGAGAAAGAAAGAAGAAAAAACGAAGAGAGAAAAGAGAGAAATAACATAAAGTAGTAATCAAAAATCTATAATCTAACACTGTATAATATCCCCCCGTTCTTTTTTACTGTCTATCGTACCCAAGGGCGTAGGTATATAAATTGTATAATTGTATAAATACAATGAATACGTAAATATGGATACATCAAACAATGGATAAAACGTGCTGTGTTGACGTCGATCACCGTGGTGAGATCGCGAACGTCAACTATGTGTTGACAACGGCGATCGGCAGTGAACGTTTTAAATATAAATGACAAAATGAAAAACAATTTTAAATAAATAATTCTGATTGTATTTATATAATATAAATTATAAAAATTAATAAATTACCTGCTTTGGCTGGAATATAATATTTAGTTACACGCAAACTGAGGTCTGAGACAACTGCAATGCGCAACAGATAAATGACGGATAAATGACCTGATGTAAATCGGTGATTACGTAATTTCAAACACAGTGATTAATTCTTATACTATTAATAAACTATTATTAGCAGTATTGCTGGTACAGCCGTATGCGTCGTGGGTCAAAATTAGTGATGGGCACTATCGAATAGTTTACACTATCGAATATCTATTCGAATGTTTTTAACATAACCGATTAGTAGTTTTTAATAAAAACTATCGAATAGTCCGAAAAACTATCGAATAGTTCGGTGGACTATAGCGTGAAGACTAATCGTTTTTATAGCGTGAAGACTGAAAATTGGGTTGTTTAACTTGGATTACAGCCTAAGTGGTTCTTATTCTTGCGTGAAACGGTTTTTATCATGTTGTACAAACAATAAAAAAAATAATCATATTCTGTATAAAACTATTAGTTAATATTATTTTAATAGTCGAAGATTAATGACGCTGGTCTAGACGACCAACAAAGCTCAAAATAATTCATGAGCGGATAGGCCCATCAGGAAATCGGGATTTTCCCGGTAGGTTCCCATCGATATTACACTCAAGAACCCCCCCCTCCCGAAAAAAAATAATAAAAAAAAATTTGAAAAATTAATTTTTATTATACCGGCTGGCGGCTGCGTGCCTGCGTATTTGTTATTTGTGTATACTCCATTAGCCATTAGAGCTCTCAGTGTAGTACCCGTTGATGCCCGTATAAATACCTATTGGCAATTTATGTTGAATGTACTATGGTACATTGGTACTAACTACTAAAACTAAATAATGTATAAAATGTAAATATTAATAAATATATTATACATTCGCTTGCCAGCGAAGCGAGCATTTTTTTTATATATTTAATATATGAGGCTCCAACAAATATATCCCGGTAAAAACAAAAGTAAGTACCTATCCACCCATGATTCAAGCTGTGGGTTGTCAAAAAATTATTCATTGTCACCAACACAGATATAATTTGCTATAGTGAATATTTTGTATAATTATCGTTTCAAAATGGTCGCCGAAAACCTTGGTGACATTATAGGTAGCCGCGTCCTCAAAAATGTTGAGAATCTCCGATATAGTTGTATAGATCGTCAGAAATGTGTTAGGAAAACAAGTTTTCGATAAACTGCAGTAATTAATTCCATAGTCGAGTCGACGATGCTGTATTATAGCAGAGTTGTATGTGATGTTCATTTTTCTTAATTATCGAATACTCGCATTTATATACCCTACATGATAACTATACTATAAATCAACTTCTATGTACAGTTCGAGGAATACTAATATAAATTGTAATACAAAAAATGTTATTGTTTCTCCTCTGTCTGACCTTTAGGCGTATTTTCAACGGAAATCGGGTCATTATATTAATGATTGCGGTTAATCATTATCTAGTGTTTTTTGTAAATATATAGGTTATGAATAAGTAATAACTAACTATGTATAGTACTATGTATTCTAAGAACTATTAATTAGCCAACTAACGCAGCAGTTTTTTTTTATTTGAATATTTTATAATACATATACCTACATAATAATATAGTATGTAAATATATTTTATTCGAGTCAAAATAATTAAAACCATGTCTTACTGTACGATGTATGATGCTACACAGAGTGTAACAGATAGAACTGACTTTTGGAATAACTTTAATTCTAATCAATATTTTAAATTTTTAGATTCTAAGCGGAGCGAGGGATCTAGTGGTTTTACAATGGTGTTTATTTTTATTTTTTTATCCTATATACAAAATTTCTACCAGAAGGAATACTTCGATTTCAATATATAGTATTTTATCTTTTAGAAAATTGGATCAAGATGGTTAGGTTATAATTTGGTCAAAATGGTTTGGTTACGTCATAATTTTGCCATCACCGTTTACTTTTTACATGCTTTTACGGGAATATTACAAGTTTCGCTGTTTAAACGCTTTTAACTCAGCTAATACTCAATTTATTGATTTAGACTCATATAATAATTTAAAGCTTTAGAACGGAATTTTTAATTTAATATTACTTTATAGTAGAATTATTAAATGGTTTATTTATAAACGAATGATAAACTTTCTTAGAAATATCTTTGTATTATTAGATTTTTTCATTTCTATACTTACGTACGCCGTTCGTGTTCAATATCTGAATAATGTTATTGTGGTGGTTTATTGTTGTATCTATTTGTACAATAAAATATGTTCAAATAGTTCAAAATTTTATGACAGTAATTTCAATCCGATGCTTTTTGCTAACAAATTTTTAAATAGAAATTTGTGTATCGATAAAACCAGTGAACGAATGGTGTTTATGTGAGAAGTGCGTAAATTTAAGTACTGATCGCGAGTGCGTTTGTTGTATTGAATTTGAAAATGTACAACATTTTTGTCCTGATAAAAAATTCATTAAGGTTGGATTCATTATATAATTGGGAATTTCCTTGAGGCTAGAATGACTTATTATATAATTACATACCTAATATAATATTTAATATTTAAGTTTTTTCTATATAAGTTTGTAAGTTATTAATCTATTATGGATGCGTGAAATTGCTATATTACCTACAATAATATTAAATTAGTTATTTAATCAATCGTATCAATCTTAAACCTTCTACAGAAAATGTCAATACTATATTTATAGAATTTGGAACAGTGAATAAGTATATTATCCAATACGTTTACATTTATTTTACATTTTATTCGATGCTGGTGGCATACGTTAACCATTCAACAATACGTCACAACGATTATCTCGATTTGCATTCTGACAAAATATTCTTTTTTTCCACAACATGTACGAGGAATCGATCGAGGCACATTTTTAAAATTGTAATTAGTTAATTAAATATTTAAGTTGGAAATTCTGAATTTTTTTGAATTTTTTACAATATTTATTGGAATTTAAATTACAAAAATTAAAAATGTCGCTCGATCGTTCCCTTGTATATATTACGGATAATCCGAATATATACTCAGAATAAAAACCATGATAATTGTTGCACGTATCTTTAGAATTAAAAACAGTAGTTTTTGACAAAAAAAAGACGTGGTGGTGAGGCCCCTTTAAAATAAATACGAAGACAATGTGCAAAAAATAAATTTGTTTGCAAAACAAAAATTATTTTATGAAAAAACCGTCACTCATCATAATTGAAACTGCGGAAACGTGTACGGCTGTGCATAAGTATGAACCGTATTTATTATTCTAGTATATTTGTGGATTGCGGTCTCTGATCGTACAAGATGATCACGCGTGTAATGAATATTTCAGAGATGAAAATAGAAATGAAATACCACCGAGAATTATGAGTCTTAATTTCGTGAATAATTATAATACCTTTATATGTAGTGCGTGTACGCATATAATATGTATACGAATATTTTTAATTTTAGCCGAAAAATCAGAGTGATTGTAATAATAAATTAACATGTGAATCGTATTTTGCTAATTTTGCCGTATGCATAGGTAACATAAATATTTTTCTTAGAAATTCAAAATATAATAATTAGCTCTAACTTGGGCAATTTTCATTAGATTTTATTATTTTTTTTATTTAACTGTTTTAAAAAATACGATCAACAAAACATCTATTTTGGAAATTTCAAAAATATATTTGCCTAAAAAAATAGAATATTATGCTATTCAATCAGAATTTCCATATGACTGTAAAAAATATGCATTTAAACTATATTTAAATATATTGATTTCCTACGGGGATACTAAGGGTGAACGGGACTTCATGGACATACTGTATATAGTATAGAGCGAGCTGCTTGTCTGTACTTGATAAATGTGAAGCTTTAATGTCTCATATTTCAAACACTTGTATTGCGTGCGAAATTTTAGTGTTAAAAAATTTCTAGAATGCGGAGCTACGATGCGTCTATTTTTTTGACCGTGCGAAAATGCGGTGGATGTGGAGCTACGGATTCACAAAATATTTTTATTCGTGTGGAGCTACGGTGTGTCCTGGTGAAACCGTCGTCCGTTTATGAAATACATCGATTGATGCGCGTTTCCAGCCGAAAATTTCCAGACGAAATAATATGCGTATACCTATACAACGTTTGGTTTCAATACCGAAACCTTATTCGTGCCCTGCACCGTCGTAGTTGTATAGTTGTGACTTGTTAGGTTATATTTGTAAACCTAACTAATTAACTGTTATATGTATATTAACTTTTATCAACGTGTTAGATTATATTTTCTGTTCAAAACGATATTTTAAACAAAACAAATTGTTTGAGACTGTTTTTAACCATTTTAATATACTGTTTAAATTCTGTTTTAAACGGCTTAAAACTCAAACTACCTATTCGTTAAAACAAAAAATACAGTTTTTTTTTTTAAATGAAATAATAAACCAACAGTAATTAATACAACACGTAGAAATATCATTACAAAACAACATTATATACCTAACGGTTATGTTACAAAATAATGCTATATGCCTATAGCTATATGTATACTGTAAAAAACTGAATATGACAAACAAATTATAAATGTTGTGACTTTTTTTCATTATAATGTCGCTTAGTAAAAATCCCTAAAATTAATATCCTATAGATAGTGTGTCTCTAAATTACAAATATTATGGTGTATATTTGAATATTTCATATAGGTACCTATTATGTCGGTCACGTGTTTAATTATGACCTATCGTATTGTACATATTGAGTATATTATAAATGCGTAGATTTAAGTAGATTTTGTTTGTCCATGCCTATAATATTATATTAGCATATAATTTGTTCGGTCGGCTTAAATGTTGTGCATCGACGTGGCAACGCGTGTGATCCGTGCGCAGTGGGAAGTCCGTCCAATGTATAATATTGTTATTATTTCGAACAGAAAGATTTTCCAAATAATGATATTCCGTCTACCTATCTATATAACGATAACAACATAATTTATTATCTATTCTAGCCCTGTCATCCAGAGTCGCCGTCTCCCATCTGCGTGTCGCCCATTAAGTACCTTCGACGCGTCTATACATTCCTGTTAAACTAGTCACAGGCGGTAGTTTTAAGAAAATAATACACGAAAAACCCGTATAATAATATAATTTATGTATAATATACGCGTTCAGAGAGGGTCGAGTGAATTTAGGCGTAGGTATAAAACAGTATACGAGAAGGTTATCGTAGGTACATCAAATGTAAAAGCGATTAAAAAAAACATTCGTCCTATTCGTCCATTCTGATATGGTACCTATAATATTTTTAAATTCCTCGTGCCGAAGAAAAAATACACATTTGAAAATAATAATTTAATAATATGGTAATTTATTTATTATGCACTCATGCGCTGCACAGTGAACCATTTATCACTTAGCCATCGGATAGCCATCCGTTATTATAGGTACCTACTATGATATTTATTATTTAAAGGTTATCGTAGGTACATCAAAATATATAAAAGCGATTACAAAAAACATTCATCCGTTGAGGTATGGTATATTAATTTTAAATTCCCCAAGTCGAACAAAAAATATACATTTTAAAATAACAATATAATAATAATATTACACATAATTATATAAAGCATATTATGGTAATTTGTTCATCATCGCTCATTCGCTGCACAGTGCACCGTGTATGACATTTATCACTCAGCCATCGGATAATCGTCGTTGTAGGTACCATGCTTCATTGCTATATTCAATAAAACTTTCAAATAAAAGTAAATAATAATAATTGGAATATTGTTTACAATATTAATAGTAGCATAGTTGACAATAGAAGTTCGAGAAAATGATAATCCATACTATTATATTATATAGCTGCACGCGCATTATTTTGTATATTAAACTGGATAACACTATCGGTTGAATTTTGATCGGAATTTTTTATGTGTTCCTTATGATCACGTGGATGTCATAGGCATACATTTAATTAATTAATTAATTCGATAAAGTTAGTAAATAATTAGTTATAAATAAACGTGTAAAATTAACGTGTAAATTACGTATACCTATTTGCGACCCGCAGGTTTCCTGCTACCAGCAATCTGAAATTTTTTTCCGTCATATTATGTGTTTGATATCTGCGTATCAGTTGTTCCCAGAAATGTATCGATAAAATTAATCCCGCGGGCATCACACGTACACCAATATGTATGTATTCCTAGAAGTTGAAACAATCATAACACGCGTAACAAAAAATATTTTGTATGAATGAATTTATTGGCTATGTTACGCGAGGGCAAATGGAGAGCATTAACAAGGCGCTGAGTGCTGACCGATAAAAAACGACATATTTAAAAAAAGGCTTTTAACCTCGAATAACCTCTAACGCGTATACATGAAAATCGATGTCGACTTTCTACACGTTGTTTATAACCATGCCATAATGTCGTGTACCAAAATTCAGCTAGCTCTTATCTTTTCCAAGTTGAACCCTTTTTTTAAAAAAGCGTGAAAATTTAATACAAGGTTCCTGATATATTTTTAGTATAGTAGTTGAAAAATATTAAAAATTCATAGGTACAGTTATTTTTTATAAGCATTGAAAATTTCACTGAATGTTTATATTTGCATTTTCTATACACGATAAAATGTTGAAAATAATTTGAATTTTTTTGAGCTGTTTAAGGACAATGTAAGTTTTCAATTTTTTTTAGTTTTTTTTCTATAAATATCATTAAAATATTATTTGTTGGGTAAAAAAGCGTGAAAATTTAATACAAGGTTCCTGATATATTTTAAGTATAGTTGTTGAAAAATATTAAAAATTCATAGGTACATAGCTTATATTATATAAGCATTTAAAGTTCAAATTTTGACAAAATTTATCAAATTTAAAATGTAATAATTATTTTGTAGTTGAAAAACCGTTTTCGCTCAGAATCGTTTTTCTTATACAATGATATTATAGAATTGAATTCAAATTCAACACCATCCATTACAGTGACCCACTTGTAACCTACTGTACAGCAGAGCGACATCCACTTACCCACCTTTTTTATTTTGTTTTGGATATTGGATTTTCAATAAATTTAGAATTTTTATATACGTTATACTCATAAGTTTGTCTACCTTTATCAAAAAAAAAAATGTCTACAAGAAAGTCAAATTAAATTTTTATGAGCGTTTGAAATTCATATTTTTATAACATTTGATATTTACTAGATTTCTCTTGTAACAATTTTCTTATTTTATTGTAATTAAAAACGAATGACTGTAGATACTTGAAAATTTCACTGAATGTTTATATTTGCATTTTCTATACACGATAAGATCTTAAAAATTTGTTGACTCTTTTTGAGCTGTTTACGGACATTGTCAGTTTTCAATTTTTTTAGTTTTTTTTTCTATAAATATCAATAAAATTTTATTTGTTGGGTAAAAAAGCGTGAATATTTATTTCAAATTTTAAATTTAATAATTATTTTGTAGTTAAAAATGTATAAAATGTTCAACTTTTATAGCTAAGGATTGAAAATTTAAAACAAGGCTCCACGTAAATAGTTTATATATAAATTACTTTATTCACAATTATATCATCAAATATGCTTGGTCATATCATAGGCTGACGGACCGTTTTCGCTCAGAATCGTTTTTCTTATACAATAGTATTATATCATTGAATTCAAATTTAACACCATCCATTACAGTAACCCACTTGTAACCTACTGTACGGCAGAGCGACATCTACTTATCCACCTTTTTTGATTTTAACTTCTCCAAAATTGAAATACGACAATTTTTTAATTACTCTTTTTATATAACGTTTTTCGGAATTTGGAGGATAGGTAATATAAAAAATGTGGGAAAGTTGATTTCAAGTTGACTTGACGACAAGTTCAAATCTGTTTTTAGAATTGTTAGTTTTATGGTATAGATTATTTTAAATTATAATAAATTTAGTAGTACATGTTGGCAACGTTGCACTCGCTTTCATAATATTTTTAAGGCAAAGGTAGAGAAATCGTACACAACCGTTTAACTAAAAAGGACCATCGTATATCCCTGAGAGTATCTTCTTGATACCATATAATAGGGGAGGGGGGGGTCTGCCGTTGGAATGTGCAGCTGCAGCTGGCTTCAACAGCGTCTATTGTTATTTTACCATGTTAAACCGCTAGAAACGATTTTATGTATAATACCTCTATAAAAATAAATTCGATAGCTGTAACGTATAGAAGTCTTCGTAAATATATTATGTTATATCTTATATTATAGTAATATATACGTTTTATTATTCAAAATCATAACTACACTTAACGGCAAATAATAATTTAAACTTAAATGTATACATATTTTTAAGGACGCTACTCGGGAATTTGTTGACTTTGTCTAACACACGACATCGCAAATTTCCAATCACTAGTTTCAATATTGTACAGTTGGTTTTCATATTGGAGTGAATTGACAAATTTTTAGGTCAATGGGTTAGTGAAATATTACAAATTACAAATGGTCAATCTTGCTTGAAAATTAAAATATTACAAAATCGTCGACTCTATGCATATATACCTAATGTTCTTACATAAAAGTTTTACATTTCACTCTAATATCAAAACCAACAGGCAACAGAGTCTAGCTAATGAAAATTTACTATGCCGTACGTGTGTAAGACGGAGATAAAAAATGCAAGAATACCGTTCTCTTAATGACGATTTTTAAGACATTCGTTTTCGATAAAACTATTTTATGAATTATTTCCAAGTTAATTCCAGTCGTAAAAAATATAATTACCCAACAGTTTCATGTACAAAACAATGTAACTTCTTTATATTTTTAAATTTCAACCAGCTCCGAATATTATAATGAGAACTCTTAAAATATCAGTATATATTTATTTTCGATAAAACTATATTAATAATTATTTGGCTAAATGTCAGTCTTATTAAAATATAATTATCAATCAGTTCCATGTACAAAAAAAATGTTATTAACAATATAATGTAAATAAGATTATAATATAATAGGTTCACATAATGTATGTTAATAATTGAAATACCTAGTTTATATTTTATTAGTGAAGACCTAATTTAATTATATTTTGTAGCATTTATTTCGTAAAACAATTAGAATCGTATAAATATCAAAATTTCAATAAAATCCGTTTTCAATTAATTTTAAAATTTTGGAAATAAATCTTATTCACTGATAAATATTGAACCTACATAGTACAGATTATTATATTAATATATTTAAAAGAAATGTATTGGTTTCATCCGGTACAATAGACGTATATAGTACCAAATGAGTAATGACTATTGACTCATAACATCCTGTTAGTGATCAAAGGCCAATGAATAACGTGATTATCATTGTTTTCTGTTACTTACAACAACGAAAACGTGAACACCTAGTTAATAGTTCTTTACTTTTTATTACATAGTACAGATTATTATATTATTATATCCAAAAGAAATGTATTGGTTTCGTCCGATATAAATGTATAATAGCCGTATAGTACCTAATGACTATTGACTCATAACGTCCTGTTAGTGATCAAAGTCCAATGAATAACTTGATGATCAATGTTTTCTGTTAGTTACAACAACGAGAACATAATATGATATACCTTGTTTATAGTTATATATTTATTATTCCGGTTGTAATCAGTGTGTAAATATGTAATTTCTCCCGATAAAATTAAGTATGTATATATTATTAATAATATAATTTGAACCATGTACCTATGTAACATAAATAGTATATTGTATTTAGTATCATTGTTTTCACGAATACCATTAATTTTTATAAATATAACTGTTATATTCATTAAATATCTTAAAGTAATAATTTATTGTTCATAATCGTTATGTCCAGTTAGTACAAATTATAATTTTATATTTTAATTTTATAACAATATTATTCGATATTATATGAAAACAATAGGTGCCTATATTAATATTAAAAATAATAAAAATTAAATGCTGGACGGTAAAGTGCAAATCCAAAAAAGTACCGGTTGGTAAAATCCATAAAAGTGCTAGGCGTATCCTCTGTACAAGCACCCAGTCAAATCTACACCACGATTCTAACAAAACATAAAATTTGGTTTACATAATAGTTATTTTTAAAAAAATGTCTCGGCCAGAATAAATATGCACGAAAAAATAATCTGAACTGTATATCAACTATACGATATATCTCTTTTTCTAAATTCAAGTGCCTGGCTATAGCATTGATTTAGGGAGAATCTTAAACCTTCAAGGCGATTTCTAATGTCGTCGTCGCCACCCAAGATCTATGTGTTAGTCGTAAAGATTATTAGTGTGTGTGGCGTCCGAATCGCGGTAAAAAATTCTGAAGTAAAAAAGTTCTTGGAAAAAAAGTCTGGGTAAAAAAGTCCGAGGCATAAAAAGTCCGCCGTAGATATATTATATTATTTTATATATTATATCATGGTTTTAAAATAATATAAAACTTCTCCAACACTATCGCGGGTAATACATTATTATTTTTATATTTGTACACAATTTATTATTCCAACAACTATTATAGTTATCTATTAGCGTATATGCTTTATAGTTTATAGTATAATTTATTTATCTCTGTATATAGAATATATTACGATTATTAACTGTATTGATTAAATAATTATTATTAATCACGTCATTATTTAGTCACGTTTCACAAATTATTTTGTGTTGTATTAAATACCAAATTTAAATTATCTTTATTTTATAAAATAACATTATATTAGATTTTACAGCTCGTGATAATTTCGTTTATCATCTATACGAGACCAATATTATAATTTATTATAAGTAATGATAAGTAATACCATTATCTAAACGTGAAAAATCAATGACACTACACTTATTTATAATTAGTATAACTATAGCGTAAGGTAATTTTTGACGACTCCAAGTAACAATTTTTTAGATTAAAATGTAAAATTAAAGTATCAGTTGGATACTTTTAATAGTAGTGAAACTTATTTAATATTTATTTATTAAAATATAATTTTGATGTCTGATGACCAGAAACAGTATAATTAGAGATGGAGAATTTACGTAAAAAAAATATCGGTAAATTTACCAATAATGTTGTAAAAATGGTAAAATAGCTAAATCTTAGAGCCATTGTTATTTTTTACTATTAGACATTAGTAAATACTAAATACGATTCGTATTAGGTACTAATGTTGTATACCTACTTGTTAAATCTAGTTCTTTCTAATAATAACAATAATTAACAAAAAATTTAAAAAATGAATCTAAAATATCTATTGTTCTGTATTAGACATTAGTAATTAGTACATTTTATGAAATATGAATATTGAATTATTCATATTACAATTAATAAATAATTTAAACTAAACTAAACTATCAAAATTCACATTACCTTTATTTCTTTTTAAGTCAAAACATTTATATTTAGACTTAACTTTTGTATTGATAATAGTATATTATCAATATCACATTATCTGCATTCTTGGTATCTCCCTATAAAATCTTTCCTAATTACCTACTGATATTTAATGTTCTAATATATATTAGGGGTGGCAGAATATTGATTTTATAGTATATAACAAACTATATAAACAATAACAAGTATATAAATTATAAATATTACAAATGATAATATCACAGAAGTTCCTTTTTCGGTTTACCTACTTTGGTCCAACCTGTTTATTACCTATATTAAGATTTATCTTAAACCGTGATTAGTACTTTATTCATTATTGTATTGTTAACATTTGATAAAAAATATATCTCTTTACAATTTAGACTAGGCGTTTTCGATTTCATTTGATTAGAGAGGTCACACAACATTTTTTTTTGGTAAAAAATAATTTACCGGTAAAAAAAAATTGGTAAAATTTACGGTAAATTTTTTTACCGGTAAAAAATTACCTGGTAAATTTACTCCACTCACATCTCTAAGTATAATTACTCGTATACGAAATCGACCAGCTATTCATGAAAAGTTGTTTATTTCATGATGTGAAAACAGTAAATAATATACTGTCTCCACAAAAAAAACTACACGGTTTTATAATATATAAATATTCAAGTCATTTTAAATATAAAAAATAAAAATACTTATTTAAAAAAACGAAATATGCTACGCTCAGCAGATCACTTCAGTTTAAAAATTAGAGTGAATTGACCTAAAAACTAAAAAATTTAAATGTAAGATTTTTATTTAGACAATATCATAGGATTTTTATCATGTTTTAATTTTAAATTGATTTATAAGTATTTCAAGATGTTCAATTATATATAAGTATTTACTTTTTGAATTTTTTCCGATTACCGATAAGTGTGAGCTCAGTGCGTGTGTATTATGTATTTATGGGTATTTTTCATTATTTTTTATTTTTTATACAATTGTTATTGTTTGTGATTAAAAAAGGATAACAATAAATATGAAAATAATGTTCCTACGTTTTTCCATACGTGTAATTTGGTAAATATTGTTCGTAGGAAGTTTGATGTTAAATTTAGAAGTTCAAGTTATGAGAAAATTCATTTTTAGGGTATCAAAAGAACAAAGTTTCGCAGTAGATTTTGAAATAATTGGAAAAAAGTACATAATCAGCGTTAAATACATGCAGTTAAATACATTCGTTAAATACGAACAGTGATATACGGTTATCATTATATTAATATATCGGGGTATATGTATCGTCAATAGGTACTATAGCATAATAGACAGGATAAATTCCGGAGAAGTGAGGTAAGGAGCACGATTATCGTTTTTGGTTCTCGTCGACACGTTGGATTTTTCGAACAAAAAGACTACAGGCAACGTGGCGACGTTGCCGAAATCATCCCATCGGTTCGAGGGTAGCGCTGAAAAGGGGTGCGGTGGGGAGGGAGGTTTGTCGAATACTTCCCGCACTGTCGCAGAACAATGCCCTATTCAACCACTCCCGAGAACCTGCCATGCACAGGGACTGGCAATAGTCATAATATATTTTTTTATATCTCCAGCAATTTTACGTACCCAGTGGATCCAATGTCATTTATTTACAGTCGTTTATAAACCAAATATACAATAAATCTACTAAATATCACGTCCTTTACTTGTAATAATACTGCTTATTAGGTACAAGGTACCTACTTACTAGAATGTCAGTAGAAGCAGTTTTCAATTATTTATCAGACTATGTTAACATAAATTATGTGATTATCAGAAAACCACTACGGTTAATTAACTTACAAACTTGTATAGAAAAAACTTAAATATTAAATATATTATGAAATTATATAATATGATCTCAAAATAATTAAAAACTACTGATAGCGTATAAGCTAACCTCACCCAACCTGTATATGATTGTAATTAGCCACTTAACGTTAATTAACTTCCTCTAGTTAACAGATAAATATAAATTAATTCGGGGTTTCAGACGATTTTAATTACGTAGGTGGTAGGTACACTACTACACTGTATATAATTATAATATTTTAATATAGGTATTGTATTGGTAAATAAAAATAAAAATAAATATTTTTCGTTTAAATTTCAATTTTCATCAACATTATATTCCATCAAATACTTATAAAAACAATACATGGCTATTCGTGGTATTATAAATATATAAAAATGTATAAGCTACATATTGGTAACCTACCTGTATATATTTTTATAATGGTTTGTAATAATATTATAAAAAATATTATAATATCTATTTAAAATGATTTTACTTTATATTCACCAAGTTCGAGTTTCAAGTGACAATATACCTACCGCTATATTATGCACATATTATTATAATGTCGCGTATTGAGTAGGTACCTCCAGTAGGTAGGTACATCTCAAAACGAACAGCATAAATCTTAAAATATATAATAGTATAATATAACATAGCATTATCGTACATCGTACGGTAAGACATTGTTTTAATTTGACTCCATTAAAACATATTTACATAGGTACTACTATAAATATTTATATACTTATTTGTACATACTACTTACTATATATTTTGTATGCACGTATCTGTATTATAAAATATTCAAATTTCATCATGTGTACTCAGTACATAATTGAAAATATATATATTTAAAAAAAAATAGATAATGATTAATCGCAATCATTATTAAAATGACCCGATTTCCGTTGAAAATACGCCTAAAGGTCAGACAGAGGAGAAACACCAAAATTTTTTATCTAACAATATTACAACACTATTAATTCCGATAAGAGTTATTCATTGAGCTGTAATAGAAGTTGATTTATAGTTTAGTTTTCATGTTGGTATAAACGCGAGTATTTCATTTGAAGATAATATAAACAAATTTGCTAAGGAAAAATAAATATATTATATTAGATTAAAAATATATGTATATTTTCTTTTATTGCATATGCCGTAAAAATCTATATTATAATTAGAATAAAATATATATACTATACTAATTTTAATTAATATTTATTACAAATTACTAAATCTGATTAAAAAAATGATAATGTTTTGGGTGAAAGGGCATTAAAAGTAATACCCCCCTTAAATTATGACCATAATCCGGTTCTGCAGCGGTTCTTAAAGTGTGATCCCCATTCTTCTGGGGGTCCATGACACTCACCTCAGGTGTCCACTGCGGCTATATCAAAAAATAAAATATTACATTTGTGTGGACATTTACAATAAGTACCTAATAAAAATAATTATGAATGTGTATGCTTTTATGTGCCTACTTATGTGATTTGTAATATCATAAGTGTTAAAATATTGGTTATGATAACATTAGATATTGTGTAAAACAACGGTATTTTAAAGAAAATTGGTAAAGGGTTTTTGATTTTAAAAATTCTTACTAAGAGCCTAAGGACTTCTGATCTATACAAAAAATATTTCATAAACAAAAACAATATTTTAAAAATCATTTCGTCAATAGTATTTTTTTCAAAGAATTTTCATAAATAATAAATATATTTTATGAACTTAATTTTGAATATGTTTTTATTTCACTAAAATCAAATTATATAAAACCAAATATTTTTAATTAATTAAGCAATGAAACAGTTAAAATTATAGAAGTCAATAATTTTGATTTTAAATTAATATAGTATAGGTAATAATTGTTTTCGGTAATCATAAAATTGTATGTCAGGCCAATTTTAAAAAAGACAAATATTCTTAAATGTATATCATTAGAATATTATTATAATTTCATTTTTAATTTATTTTTTCCTTTTTTATTTTTGGATTTTTGTCATAAATCAATAAGAATAATGTAATATATTTAAGCTAATTTGTTTTGCATATTTGATATTTTTTGCAATTTTTGAATATCTTGAAAAAATTGATATTCATTACACATTGTTAGTAAATTAAGTTATATAGGTAGGTACTTCTTACTTGTACTGTTTTTAAAACATTTTTGATATTGTCTGGATACAATAAAATATAGGTACAATGATGGATTTTCATAAATAATGATAATATCGTCATCGAATTAAGTTTAGGCATTTAATGATTCCACAAATTGACGAGTATTTATGAATATAACCAGCGATATTTTTTGTATAGACTTGATATTTTGTTCAAAATAATTAAAACCTAAAACAAAATTTAAATACCTTAACTTAAAATATAAAACATAATATACAAATTAAATCAGCGTTTATTTTCTTGGAAAATAATATAGTGGCAAATTAATAGGAACGTTTTTATTTAATAATAGTAATATTTAATGTTTTGTTATTTGAAAATGTATAATCGATAGGGGGTAGCTTATATTATAGTTTATAATATAAAATATACAACATTGGACACAAAATATAATATATAATTATACATAGGATTGCTTCGTCGTAAAGTTTGTAATTTTCAAAGTTTTTCCAATTTTTGTAACTATGTGTATACCTAAGTATGCGTTTGAACAAAAAAAAAATATTTTACTTTCCTTGTCTTATAACATAAAAACGCAATTATTACTATAAGTAATTAGTTCGATACAAGCAGATGGTAATCCATAGTCAATGGTCATACCATAACGCCATTATGAAGATGACAATATTATTCTTATATCATTCCATAATCGATGGGTACCTATTAGGATGCAATAGGAATAGTTTGTGTTAGAAGACTTAGAAATAGGACTTTATAATCTCTAAATAATAATACATAAATAATAATATATATTATAAAAATAGGACAAATATAATAATAAAATAGTTCAAGTAAATTATATTTTATAGTGTACCTATAATAACAAAATATAATAATATATTATAATGAAAATAATAACTAGTAATATAATATTATATTATATAATTTATAGGTAAAATATCATATTAAATTATTTTTTTTTAAAAAAATGTCTCGGCCAGAATAAATATGCACGAAAAAATAATCTGAACTGTATATCAACTATACGATTTATCTCTTTTTCTAAATTCAAGTGCCTGGCTATAGTATTGATTTAGGGAGAATCATAAAGGTGATTTCTAATGTGGTCGTCGCCACCCGAGATCTATGTGTTAGTCGTAAAGATTATTAATGTGTGTGGCGTCCAAATCACGGTAAAAAATTCTGGAGTAAAAAAGTTCTTGGAAAGAAAGTCTGGGTAAAAAAGTCCGCGTAGAAATATTTTATTATAAATTGTATGTTATATCGTTGTTTTAAAATAATATAAAACTTCTCCAACACTATCGCGGGTAATACATTATTATTTTTATATTTGTACACAATTTATTATTTCAACAACTATTATAGTTATCTATTAGCGTATATGCTTTATAGTTTATAGTATAATTTATTTATCTCTGTATAATGTATATAGAATATATTACGATTATTAACTGCATTGATTAAATAATTATTATTAATCACGTCATTATTTAGTCACGTTTCACAAATTATTTTGTGTAGTATCAAATACCAAATTTAAATTATCTTTATTTTATAAAATAACATTATATTAGATTTTACAGGTCGTGATAATTTCGTTTATCATCTATACGACACCAATATTATTATAATTTATTATAAGTAATAATAAGTAATAACATTATCTAAACGTGAAAATTAATGACAATACAGTTTTTTATAATTAGTATAACAAGTGTAAGGTAATTTTTGACAACTCCGAGTAACAATTTTTTAGATTAAACTGTAAAATTTAAGTATTAGTTGGATACTTTTAATTGTAACAAACATACTTAATATTTATTTATAAAAATATAATTTTGATGTCTGATCACTGACCAGAAACAGTATAATTACTCGTATATGAAATCGACCAGCTAGAAAAGTTTTTCATTTCATGATGTGGAAACAGTAAATAATATACTGGGTCTCCACGAAAACAACTACACGGTTTTATAATTTATAAATATTCAAGTAATTTTAAATATAAAAATAAAAATACTTGTTGTGTATTTTTCTTTATTTTTTATTTTTTATACAATTGTTATTGTTTGTAATTAAAAAAGGATAACAATAAATATGAAAATAATGTTCCTACGTTTTTCCATACGTGTAATTTGGTAAATATTGTTCGTAGGAAGTTTGATGTTAAATTTAGAAGTTCAAGTTTTGAGAAAATTCATTTCTAGGGTATCAAAAGAACAAAGTTTCGCAGTAGATTTTGAAATAATTGGAAAAAAGTACAAAAATCAGGGTTAAATACATTCGTTAAATACGAACAGTGAATTCCGGAGAAGAGAGGTAAGGGGCACGATTATCGTCTTTGGTTCTCGTCGACACGTTGGAGTTTTCGAACAAAAGACTACAGGCAATGTGGCGACGTTGCCGAAATCATCCTATCGGTTCGAGGGTAGCGCTGTTAAGGGGTGCGGTGGGGAGGGAGGTTTGTTGACTACGTCCCGCCGCGCACGGAACAACACCCTATTCAACCTCTCCCGAGAACCTGCCATCAACAGGGCCTGGCAATAATCATAATATATTTTTTTTATTGCTCCAGCAATCTAACGTACCCAGTGGATCCAATGTCATTTATTTACAGTCATTCATAATACCTACTATTAATTGTTTTTGATTGTAAAAAATTATCAATTTTGGTTCGCCAGTTTATTAATTACGTTACTCTAATAGTATGTACCTATTTATCAATATAATAATAATAATAATAATACAATAATACAATAATATAATAATTGTCATTAAAATTTTATATTTTTTTTATTATTATTAATTATTATATTAACAGCTGTATCCAACAGTACTTATAGCTTTGGGGATTATTAACCTAACTGATACACTGACACTGTATATACCTATATGTATATTATATATAATAATAATACGTACGTGTAAAAACTTCAAGTTTGTGGTTGTATGTAATAATATAATTTTGTTACACATTGTAAGTAGTATAATATGATATTTTATTTTATTTTAAAAGTTTGTAACGGGCATCATGGAATACCTTCGCGGGCCACGGGTAGGGAATCACTCTCATAGGCTTAGATGGGCAAAGATGTAGGTACCTGGTACATTGTACCCTTACATACAATTATTATAATTGGAAATGACCCCTCACGGACCAACTATACATTGTGTGCACATATATAGTATGGAAACAATTTCGTCGGGCAACATTTCATTTTGCCAGCTTAGAAACCATTGTTATCGAGTATGGGATCGGCGCCGACAAGTCGCCTCGCATTACCAACACCTACGCTTACAGGTAGATAGACAGCAAAAATTAAATGTATAGAAATGAGCTGTAATAGTATGTTTTGTTCGTAGAACGCAGGGAGAAAATTATTTTTAGCACTAAACTCGATTTTATTTTTAATACCTCTATAAAAGTAAATTCGATAGCTGTAACGTATAGTCGTAGTCGTCGTAAATATATTATGTTATATTATAAATTAATATATACGTTTTGTTATTTAAAATAAAAACTACATTTAACGGCAAATAATAATTCAAACTTAAATGTATACATATTTTCAAATTTCAACAAGATGCGCATATACCTAAGAGGACGCTACTCGGGTATTTGTTAACATCGTCTAACAACCCACTTACGACATCGCAAAATTCCATTCACTATTTACAATATTGTGCAGTTGGTTTTGATATTAGAATGAATTGAGAAACTTATAGGTAAGAACATTATCTGTGTTTAGAGTCGGGGTTTTTACAATATTTTTAGTTTTCAAGTCAGATATGGGTATGTGAAATGTTACAAATTAAAATTTGCTCAATCTTGCTTGAAAATTAAAAAATTGCAAAATATAATGTTATGTTCTTACCTAAAAGTTTGTCAATTCACTCTAAAATCAAAACCAACAGGCAACAGAACACTATTGAAACTAACTAATGGAAATTTGCTATGTCTTACAGAATTGCGGTAAAAAAAGTCTGAATCATAAAAAGTCCGAAATATTATATTACATACATAACAATATTTATAATAATTAATTTTAAAAAAATGCAATAATGATAATTATTATTTGTATAATTACATGTATATTCATATATTTATATGTACTTAGTATCATAACCTAAAAAAAATTGAAATAATTACTACACATAAATAAAATATACATAATATATTAATATAGTATAATGATTTCTTAATTAAATTGAGTTAACTATCGTCATATAAAATATTATATATTTAAAAAAAAAATCAATGAGAAAAATGTTTATCTAGTATTATGATTTATCAGTTTAATTAACTAACTGTCATCAAAAAAATAATATCTAAGAAAAAAATTAATTTTGTCAGGTAAGTAATTTAGTTACAATTATTTATATTAATATTAATTGGAAGTTTGATTGTTCATCACAATGTCATAGCATACCTTTTATCAAATTATATATACCGGACTTTTTATGTTTCGGACTTTTTCACCGTTGACATTTTTACTTCGGACTTTTAGGTAGTATACTGTCTTACAAGCGCGTAACACACCAAATTAATACTTATTCATTTAAATATTACTGATTTCATTTTGTGACTTGTCCCACTTTAAATATTCACAGAATATTTTGTTTTATGATTTGATTATTTTTTAACTGTGATATAAGTTATAAATAATTATTTAGAATGTCATATACTAGATGTTATTTTTTTCCTCAATTGTGGACAATATTATATACAATTACATAAATATATGATAATATGATTACCTAATGAAAAATAATGTTTGGTGTATTGTTACCTATTGTTACTTAATATTATTATTTTAAAACATTATTTTTAATCTTGATGAATGTTTGCTCCGCAGTCTGGCGACAGTAAGTCGGATCGGAAAAAATATAGGTACCTTGTACTGCACCCATACATACAATTATAATTGGATCGACGCCTACAAGAACGGGTAGATAGACAGACAGCATTATAGGTATGGACGTGGACTGTAATAATAATGGTATGTTTCGATCACAGAACACAGGGGGAAAATATTTTACCATGTTAAACCGCTAGAAACGATTTTATGTATAATACCTCTGTTGCAAAAATACACCATAGTGAGTCGGCCCAGTCATGTGTATAACAGCTATATATGTGGTGGGGTTGTTATCCGCCTAGCACAAAGGTCAACGACGAGCAATTATAATACACACAACGACAGTAAACGGACGACGCCCGAAGTTGTTGTGTATGCTACTGAGTCGTGGTCGCTACGTAGCAATTTCGCCATCTAACGGCCGTGCATATTCCGCCCTTTTGTGTGGTTTTCACTATACCGTACATATTCCGCCTTGTTGTGTGGTCTTCCGCTGTTTCCCATAATTACGTCGGTTAGTGCGCGCGGTTTCGCCGTCCTAAATCCGACCGTTAAGTCTGTGTGTTTTCGCCGTCTTAAATATCGTACCTTCAACATCGTCGTCATTGTCCTCATCACGCGGGTTATTCCATTGTCACCAACTCAAGTCTCCAGGTCCCGGTCATATCATATTATGTGCATTATCACGGTGTCGTGAGTTTTTTTTTGTATATGTTTATTTTTTTGTATAATTATTTAAATTCATGTAAAATATTAAGCTCGTGATAGCGACATATTGGTTGATTATTTTTACCTGCCTAATCCCCTTATTCAATACGGAACCCGCACAGCGTGTCCAATCTCCCGATTATTACTAAAGGGACTGGTACGTGTTACATGGTCCTTCGAACCGGATGAATTAAGGGTATTAGAACCAGTGACCAATTTGGGTTTGAGTATATTATATAATAGTATAATTGCAATTTTGAATTATTTGTATTAGTATATTTTTATTGTAAATCGCATTGTGGGTAATTACGGCTAAATGTGATTATACGATATCTGCTATCTGCACGAACAGAACAAAGTTCACATAATTGGTCATACAGTCACAATTCCTGAACGTCGTTAGAATATCATTATGCGCCAATAATCTCTTAACTATATTATATAACATATATCAACCGCGGATAAAATATAGTCTTGCCTTGATAAAATTAATTTGTTACCTGCTAACTAGAAGGGTCATATCGTGTATGCCACCGAATGAATTTGTCCGTAATTAATCTTACTACTAATTGATATCTGCTAATCGATTAATAATCATACATATTATTGTATTGTAACTGAACCGCTTCTGGTCTTCTACGATTACACCCATTACGTTGGATAATACCTATACCTACAATGCCGCCGTCTGTGAATGATATCGAGCGTGCTGAACGCTCTCTAAAGCGTAGCATTGTAAAAAGAGATTGCACTGTTGAACAGTTTAGAACACTCATACAATTAAGTGAGAATATTGAATCTGATTCCGATCAAAAGACGCTTTTTCGGGTCCGATTTCGTGACCTCGACAGCCTATTAACCAATTTCCATGCCGATCAGGACGATATTCTTGATCAATTAATTATCCTATCGCGCGAGGAAGAATTTGTCAAGTCACATGCGCCTATTGAAGCAATTATATTGGACAGTTTTTATAGGGTGCAAGCTGTTGCTGCTGACCATCACTTAGATGCTGATCGAAGTGTTCAAAATATTTCGTCACGCAGCACACGTAGCAATGTTCAATTACCGAAAATTCTATTGCCACAATTCAATGGTGATCTTCAGCAATGGTGTTCTTACCGTGACACGTTTACGTCTTTAGTTCATAACAACGATGATTTATCCGACATAGAAAGATTTCATTATCTATTATCATCTTTATCAGGTCAACCATTACCTGTTGTACGTTCGATACCCTTCACGGAGGTCAATTATATTGTCGCGTGGGAGGCATTACATACTCGTTTTGACAACAAACGATTATTAGTTAATTATCATCTAGACGCTATGTTTGCCTTTTGTCCGCTCACCAGTGAGTCAGTATCAGGTCTAAAACGGTTCTTAGACACTTTCCAACAGAACATTTCTGCTATAAAGGCACTAGGCGTGGACGATTTGGCTGGTTTTCTTTTATTTTACATAGCATCTCGGTGTCTAGACGCGCAGTCAAAACGTTTGTTTGAAGCGGAGCAACATACTAATGAGACTCCGACTATTGATATTTTATTAAAGTTTGTCCACAATCGATGCAAAATATTACAAAATTCTACATCGACATTTTTACCCAAACAAACGGAATCAAGTAAAAAATTACATCATAAGTCTTCATTGTTCACGTCCAACATTCCCGACCAAGGACAACAAACATCTTGTACCATGTGTAAAGATTCTCATTTCTTATTTCAATGTTCTAAATTTAGTTCTCTACCAGTCCAACAGCGATTCAAAGTAGCACAGTCACGTCGTCTCTGCATGAACTGTTTGAGTGCTCATCACAAAACATCCACATGTCAATCAAAACACACGTGCCGCCATTGTGCTCAAAAGCATCATACGCTACTTCATCTCGATAAGTCATTAGTAAAACCCAAATCAATTGAATCGAGTCATGATAGTACAGTGTCCCAGTGTGCTGAAAACACTTCGCCCGGGAACTCATCGAATGCGGATGTCACCTTTTCAGGTACAACGTATACCTCCAGTACCGTTGTTCTTGGCACAGCAATTGTTCATATACGTAATGGCTTGGGTATCTCGGGGTCACAAATATCGGTCATTACGAACGCATGTGTCACCAGATTAGGCTTACCACGTAGACAATGTAAACATACTATTGTGGGATTGTCACATACACCCGTACGTGAAACAAAGGGTATGACTGCTTGTACCATAAAACCGGAGCTTTCCAATACTCCCCTCATCTCGTGTGAACCCGTAATAATGTCAAAAATTACCGGGGCTATGCCCACCGTAAAATTAAACTCGTCTATTCGATTGATTTATAACGATATCCGTTTTGCTGATCCACAGTTTGATGTACCAGGTCCCATCGACTTTTTATTAGGTGCTGATATACACAGCATGATCCTAAAGGACGGTGGCGGAGTTATTCATACGGACGGCATACCGTCAGTGTATGAAACACTGATAGGATGGATTTTATCGGGTACGTCCGTGTCCAACGATACATCAAAACTTACATCACTTATGTTAACGACTGAACCGTCAATTGACCAATTGATGCAAAGTTTTTGGAGTATTGAAGAACCGTCTCCCCCTGCTGTACCGTTTACCGACGACGATATTTGCGAAGAAATATTCTCGCGTACGACGACACGTGAAGAAAATGGTCAGTATGTCGTTTCTTTTCCATTTCGGGTGAACCCCGCGGAATTGGGAGATTCGTATCACATGGCGCTATCGCGTTTTTACAATTTGGAACGAAAATTTCAACGTGATGCTAACCTATATGACGAATATCGGAAGTTTATGGTTGAATATGAAGAGTTGGGGCATATGAAACCCGCTACAAGTAAAGGTACGTACTTCATACCACATCATGCTGTGGTTAAGTATACCGGTGACCAATTAAAGTTAAGAGTGGTTTTCGACGCGTCCGCGCACTCTACTTCCCAATTGTCACTCAATGCCTTACTATACACCGGACCTAAATTGCAGACGGATATTGCTGAATTATTACTTCACAGTCGCCTACACCCGTATATGTTCACAGCCGATATATGTAAAATGTATCGGCAGATTTTGATTTCACAGCGCGATCGTCAATACCAACATATATTATGGCGTGATTCACCATCGAAGTCGTTATGTGAATATGAATTGTGTACCGTGACATACGGTGTGTCAGTATCGCCCTACCAGGCTATTCGCGTGTTACATCAACTTGAGGTAGACAATGGACAACAATATCCCGATGCAAAAAATATATTGTCTACTAAAACCTATGTCGATGATGTTATCACTGGCGCCGAGTCTATTTCAGAATTAGTCTTCGTCCAATCGCAACTTAAAAAATTATTAGCTCACGGTGGATTTGTGTTAAAAAAGTGGGCGAGTAATTGTGCGGAAGTTTTACGATCCATTCCAGTTGAGGATCGAACAATCACATTGTCATTCGATCTCAAAGAGGAGTCATCAATAAAAATATTAGGTCTTCATTGGGAACCCACGTCGGATGTATTTAGCTACCATACCACTGCATCAACAAATACGTACACTAAACGGTCAATATTGTCAACGATAGCAAAACTTTACGACCCGGTCGGTGCGCTCGCACCCATAACATTCTGGGCCAAGTGCTTTATGCAACAGTTATGGCAGCTTGGGTTACAATGGGACGACCCGTTACCGTGCGACCTCGTTGATAGTTGGCGAATGTTCTCGGACGAACTCCCGTTGGTAGAAAAAATAAAAATACCACGCTATCTTCCAATAAGTGACCTTTCTTCCGTCCAATTACTCGGGTTTTCAGATGCGTCAGAAAAAGGGTACGCGGCTGTAATTTATTTACGCATTGTCCATAAGGATAATCGTATTTCTGTTCATTTTCTGACGGCCAAATCAAAGGTTGCCCCCGTGAAAACGGGTAAATGTGACAGTGCGATAAGTATTCCACGACTGGAGTTATGCGGGGCACTTTTACTAGCCCAAACGATGCATCGCGTCAGTCCCATATTTATGCAATTACCAAACGTAACAAAACACGCATGGACAGATTCTACCGTGGTCCTGTCGTGGTTGACTACTACGCCAACCACATTCAAAATTTTTGTGTCTAATCGATTAGCAAAAATCGCTGACCTATTACCAAGTTGCCATTGGCACTATGTTTCATCAGGGCAAAATCCAGCGGATTGCGTTTCGCGTGGACTACTTCCTTCACAAGCAGTTTCAATGTCGTTATATTGGAACGGTCCAATATTTCTACAATCAGGTGAAAACACGTGGCCAATCGATACCTACGTAAAGTTGTCACCGTCATCATTGCCCGAAGTTAAAAATATAGGTGCAGAAATATCAGTGTTAACAACCTTATCTACACTCACAGACGACTGGGTTTCCCGATTTTCATCATTAGTCCGATTACAAAAAACAATCTCTTATGTCCGGCGGTTCATAAGGCTGCGTTTAAAGAGGTTGCCAACGCGTACAGGGACAATAACAAATACTGAACTTGATGAATCGTTAACGTGCGCTATTCGCTCAACACAAACTATTTATTTTAAAGGTTTAGTTAAACTTATGCAGTCGAAAAATAAACCTATTGTGCCTAGATCCATTGCCCAATTGGTACCCTTCGTCGATACCGAGGGAGTCATTCGAGTGGGTGGTAGATTGCGGAATGCCGAAATTAACGTCCATCAACAATACCCAGTATTATTGCCGAAGAAATGCGCGTTAACTGATATTTTAATTCGGCATTTTCATCTCACGTATCTTCACGCGGGTCCGCAATTAGTGTCGTCACTGATTGCTCAAAAGTATTGGATTTTATCCAGCCGATCCGCTATACGCCATATCATATTCAAATGCGTCGTGTGTGCTCGACATCGAGCCACTGCGCCACAACCAATTATGGCCGAGTTACCGTCGTTCCGTGTCCGCCCGTGCCGTCCGTTCAGTAACGTCGGTGTCGATTTCGCTGGTCCATTCCAAGTAAAAGAATCTCGTCGTAAAAATGCTAAATCGGTAAAATGTTATCTTGCGGTATTTGTATGTACTGTTATTAAATCCGTACACCTAGAAATTGTATCAGATCTATCTACAGATGCTTTCATGGCTTCTTTCAATCGTTTCATTTCTCGTCGGGGTATTCCATCGAATATTTATTCGGACTGCGGGACCAATTTCCAAGGCACCAACCGACAACTACACGAAATATTAACGGCCGCAGCCAGTCGACAAACTACACTGTTGCCGTGTAAATGGCACTTCAACCCGCCCGCTGCTCCTCACTTTGGTGGTATTTGGGAGGCGGCAGTCAAATCTGCTAAATACCACTTAAAGCGGGTTATCGGTGTCCAAACGTTTACATTCGAAGAAATGTCTACACTATCCACGCAAATCGAGGCCATTCTTAATTCCAGACCTCTGACCGTTTTATCGTCCGACCCAAATGATTTACGACCACTTACACCGGGCGATTTTCTAATAGGACAACCGTTAGTAGCGTTACCATCCCGCGATTTTACATCAATACCGATAAATCGATTAACTCGGTGGGAATTGATCCGGCAATGCACCCAATCATTTTGGAATCGGTGGTCGTTGGAATATTTGTCTTCACTACAGCGACGTACAAAATGGACGCGACAACAACCAAATGTTATAGTTGGGGACATTGTAATAATAAATATGCCTCATAAGGCACCAACGTATTGGCCTTTGGGACGTGTAAAAGAAGTCCATCCCGGTACCGACGGCATAGTCCGAGTGGCCACGATCCAAACAGCGGATGGAATAGTCAAGCGTCCAGTAGTAAAATTAGCCGTATTACCCGTCTCTGACGATCCTTCCTGTTAATCTTTATAGCAACAGATAGCGAAAAAAAAAAAAAAAAAAGAATAATACTTGCTCGCTAGGTACCAACAACTATCATACCATGTGTTGCTTAACGAGTGGTAATATAAAGTATAATATAACGTATAGTAATAGTCAATGAATTGTAATTTTCTATGTAAATTGTGTAAGGTATGTTTCAGTTAAGTATGAATAATTCAATGTTATATATTTGTTACTTTACAAAATTGCATTTTGACACCTGCATGTACCAATACTATGTATGACTGGGACCGCCAAATCTACGATCAACTGTCAGCCATCTTCACTACCGTCATCAGCGCACACTGGAAGACACACCACGTCTTCCAAGGGGGAGTTATGTTGCAAAAATACACCATAGTGAGTCGGCCCAGTCATGTGTATAACAGCTATATATGTGGTGGGGTTGTTATCCGCCTAGCACAAAGGTCAACGACGAGCAATTATAATACACACAACGACAGTAAACGGACGACGCCCGAAGTTGTTGTGTATGCTACTGAGTCGTGGTCGCTACGTAGCAATTTCGCCATCTAACGGCCGTGCATATTCCGCCCTTTTGTGTGGTTTTCACTATACCGTACATATTCCGCCTTGTTGTGTGGTTTTCCGCTGTTTCCCATAATTACGTCGGTTAGTGCGCGCGGTTTCGCCGTCCTAAATCCGACCGTTAAGTCTGTGTGTTTTCGCCGTCTTAAATATCGTACCTTCAACATCGTCGTCATTGTCCTCATCACGCGGGTTATTCCATTGTCACCAACTCAAGTCTCCAGGTCCCGGTCATATCATATTATGTGCATTATCACGGTGTCGTGAGTTTTTTTTTGTATATGTTTATTTTTTTGTATAATTATTTAAATTCATGTAAAATATTAAGCTCGTGATAGCGACATATTGGTTGATTATTTTTACCTGCCTAATCCCCTTATTCAATACGGAACCCGCACAGCGTGTCCAATCTCCCGATTATTACTAAAGGGACTGGTACGTGTTACAACCTCTATACAAATAAATTCGATAGCTGTAACGTGTAGTAGTCTTCCTAAATATATTATGTTATATCTTATATTATAGCAATATATACGTTTTATTATTCAAAATAATAACTACACTTAACGACAAATAATAATTTAAACTTAAATGTATACATATTTTTAAGGACGCTACTCGGGAATTTGTTGACTTCGTCTAACACACGACATCGCCAATTTCCAATCACTAGTTTCAATATTGTACAGTTGGTTTTCATATTAGAGTGAATTGACAAACTTTTAGGTAAGAACATTAACTGTACTTAGCATCAGCGATTTCGCAATACTTTTGATTTTCAACGGGCTTGTGAAATATTACAAATTACAAATGGTCAATCTTGCTTGAAAATTAAAATATTACAAAATCGTCGACTCTATGCATATATACCTAATGTTCTTACATAAAAGTTTTACATTTCTCTCTAATATAAAAACCAACAGGCAACAGAGTCTAGCTAATGAGAATTTGCTATGCCGTACGTGTGTAGGAGATAAATGCAAGAATACCGTTCTCTTAATGACGATTTTTAAGACATTCGTTTTCGATAAAACTGTTTTATGAATTATTTAACTTAATTCCAGTCGTAAAAAATATAATTACCCAACAGTTTCATGTACAAAACAATGCAACTTCTTTATATTTTTAAATTGCAACCAGCTCCGCATATTATAATGAGAACTGTTAAAATATCGGTATATATTGGTTTTCGATAAAACTATGTTAATAATTATTTAGCTAAATGTCAGCCTTATTAAAATATAATTATCAATCAGTTCCATGTACAAAAAAAATGCTATTAACAATGTAATGTAAATAAGATTATAATATGATAGGTTCACATAATGTATGTTAATAATTGAAATACCTAGTTTATATTTTATTAGTTAAGACCTAATTTAATTACATTTTGTAGCATTTATTTCGTAAAACAATTATTATAGTATAAATATCAAAATTTAAATAAAATCCGTTTTCAATTAATTTTACAATTTTGGAAATAAATCTTATTCACTGATAAATATTGAACCTACATAGTACAGATTATTATATTATTATATTCAAAAGAAATGTATTGGTTTCGTCCGGTACAATAGACGTATATAGTACCAAATGATAAATGACTATTGACTCATAACATCCTGTTAGTGATCAAAGGCCAATGAATAACGTGATTATCATTGTTTTCTGTTACTAATAACAACGAAAACGTGTACACCTAGTTAATAGTAAAGTTATATATTTTTTATTACATATTACAGATTATTATATTATTATATCCAAAAGAAATGTATTGGTTTCGTTCGATATAAATGTATAATAGCCTTATAGTACCTAATGACTATTGACTCATAACGTCCTGTTAGTGATCAAAGTCCAATGAATAACTTGATTATCAATGTATTCTGTTAGTTACAACAACGAGAACATAATATGATATACCTTGTTTATAGTTATATATTTATTATTCCGGTTGTAATCAGTGTGTAAATGTGTAATTTCTCCCGATAAAATTAAGTATGTATATATTATTAATAATATAATTTGAATTATATACCTATGTAACATACATAGTATATTGTATTTAGTGTCATTGTTTTCACGAATACCATTAATTTTTATAAATATAACTGTTGTATTCATTAAATATCTTAAAGTAATAATTTATTGTTCATAATCGTTGTGTCCAGTTAGTACAAATTTTAATTTTACATTTTAATTTTATGACAATATTAGGATAAATTAAAATATTATGTTGATATTATATGAAAACAATAGGTGCCTATATCAATATTAAAAATAATAAAATTAAATGCTGGACGGTAAAGTGCAAATCCCAAAAAGTACCGGTTGGTAAAATCCATAAAAGTGCTGGGCGTATCCTCTGTACAAGCACCCAGTCAAATCTATACCACGATCCTAACAAAACATTAGGTTACATCTTATATTATTCATGTTATAAGGTAATAGTTAAAGTTGTTATAATTGTTATAGTCTCCTTGCATGACGCGTAAACATTTTTCTTTCATGAAATTGTTTTCGTAGAATAGTCTGGTTATTGAAAATTTCCCTGCATAGTGCATTACCTTTCCCGTGATCGATTAACGCAGATGCGTGACATAAAATACTATGTGTGGCTCGAGCGGGAAGGCCATTTCAGTCTTGGGTGAAATAGCTCGGGCGCGGCGATTCAGTATAACAAAGGTAAATAATTTATTGTTATTATTTTTTTTTATTACTGTGGGAACATTCCAACCAGCGGCGGTCGTACGAACCGGTCTCCTGCGTTTCGTTGAAGAAGGTATCTTTTATTATTATTTTTATGGTTATATAACACCCTCGGGGTTCTATACCTTGGGTACATATACCCAAGTCCATCAAATACATTGTTGTCGAACACAAGGGACAGCTGCATGTGTTTGGAGTAAGCCAGGTGTAAAAACGGTTTGACCCTCGTGAGGTAACCTTATGCCACAAGAAAAAAAAAAGCAACAGCTGCCAATAGGGACGTAAGTTTACGAGTGCGTATAACCATGTGCATCTTCGTTCTAATGTAAATGAAAAATTGGAACGGTCTATAGCAGCATGGTTCTCAAACTTTTATGTTCGTGGATCTCTAACGTTGTTAACGGACGTGGCCTAAAAAATTAGGAATGCTTATGAAGTATGCATAACTCATGAAAAATGTTGCTTGAATAATTTGTTTATATTTATAATTTCTGTGTTTATAATATTATCATAAACGACATAAGCAATAAAAGCTAATATCGTTTTCGACTACATAATACAACTTGCAGATGATTATTGATTTAATTAACATGTTATGTTCATGGAGCCTATAGATTACTCTCGCGGAGTACAGATTGAAAATCGCTGGTATATAGTGTTTTGGCAAAATAAATAAAATAGGTGGAATATCGGTACAATACAACATTTTATATTCATTCAAAATTAAATTGTTTAAAAAATTTGACTTCTAAAAATATTAAAATTTAACGATTTGTAATTAATAGTATAAGACTATAGTAGATAAATTAGTTAAATAAACCAAAATTATCGTAAACGGGGCACAATATAATAATATAGTATTATTGAATATTACAAACATTAATTGAAACAATTTAACAGTTCAATAAGGCGAATGGTAATTACTAAGGCTGTGAATTTGTGGAAAAGTGCATTTTTTTGCTCTGGTGATTGTGAAACGTAGCTTTGTAAGTACATAAATTGAATTATGTTACTACGAATCCATTTATGAAACTTTTATTTTGAAATTTCTTGCATTTTTAGGTCACATTTTCCTTTTTTAGTTCATTTTCCGATATTTTTAATCAAATTCCGTCAATTGACATGTTTGAAAGAAATTTTTTGGTTTTTTTTTTTTTTTTTGTCAATGCAATAGTAAAGACTAAACATGAATAAGGTATCCAAAAATAAATATATTTAGGTTTGTTTTATTATTTTAACAAAATCAATACATAAAAAATGCATGTAAAATATAATTTACAATATCCTATAGTAAAAGTTAAATTAAAACCATTTTAAGTGAATTTTATACTATAATTTTTGGCATTTTATATTGCATTTTTTGCATTTTAAGTGCATATTTTACTACATTTTTTTTGACATTTTTAATGCATTTTTTTAATGTTTTTAGTGGATTAAATTCACAACCCTGGTAATTACTAATTACTAATTTATGTTATATGACGGAACACATTAGTAATAATGTGTTATCTACAGACTTCGGTACTCTAATCAAACAACACAATGTCTAAAACGCAGTTAACGTATAATATCATGACAAATCGTCTACTAGGTATAATTATATGACATTCCTGATTCAAATAGCAATTAAATTAAACCGTACGTGCATATAACAATATGTATAAGGTACGAAGACTGGCCGTGTAATATAATGCACCACTAATAAATAATAATTATTACAATAATATTACGACGATTGGTGGTTACGACAATATAATATTTAATAATAATTCAACAAAAATGTCAGTGACTTTGCGAGCCATGATAGATAATAATAATATAAAACACAGTGGCGACAGGCGCGTGAATATATCAAATATTATAATAAAAAAGGTGGACAAGTGGATGTCACTCTGCTGTACAGTAGGTTACAAGTGGATCACTATATAATGGATGGTATTAAATTTAAATTCTATGATATAATATCATTGTATAAGAAAAACGATTCTGAGCGGAGACGATATGTCAGTCTAGGTTTAAGACATATTATATACTTGTCTATGGTATTAAAAAAATAATTGACCTATAATAGGTAAATGCCGTAATAATTGACCTATTATAGGTACCTAAAATAAATTCCAAATTAATCATATCACAATATCCATTAGGTACTTATAACGCGTTATACATCAACAACAAACCGTGATACTATCAGAGATATATTATAATAGTATACTTAAGAAGTTTCTAGTACCCACGAATAATATTATACAATCAGAAGAAAATAACTAAAAAAAATATTCTAGGTTTTTAATATTTAATTTCGTCCAAATTTGAACTTAAAATGACTATGAAAATAAACTGTGTTTATGTATTTTTTAGATTTTTTGGTAACATAATAAACTACTTACATGGAATCTTGTTTTGAATTCTCAATTTTTAGATGTAAAAATAAAATTTAAAAAAAAATTGTATTGTTTTGAACTGTTTACGGACATTTTGAGTTTCAAATTCTTTTAGTTTCTTTTCTATGAATGTCAATAAAAATTTATTTGTTGGATAAAAATCTTGAATAATTAATACAAGGCTTCTTATATATCGTTACGACGATATTTGTAAAATATTAAAAATCCATAGTCACTATTTTTTTTTATAAACATTTAAAGTTCAAATCTTGACAAAATACGCAAAAATCACGAAAATGAACAAATTATTTTAAGTTAGAAATGTATAAAATTTTTTCTTTTTAAATCTAAGATTTGAAAATGCAATACATGATTTCTCATAATTTTGTCTACCTTTATCAAATAAAAATGTCTACAAGAAAGTTAAATTACATTTTTATGTGTGTTTGAAGTACATATTTTAGTTATAAATTCACTCGATTTCTCATGTAGCAATTTACTTACTAATTCCAAAACGAACACCTGTAGATACATGTAAATTTGATTGAATGGTTTTTTCATTTTCTTTACATCATACAACTTTGCCTCGTTTTGAGCTCTTTACAGACAATTTCAAATTTAAATTTTAGATTCTGAGCGAAGCGAAAAAACTAGTGGTTTTACAATGGTGTTGTTTTTTTTTTTAGTTTATCATTGAATTCAAGTTTAATATAATCCTATATACATAGACCTCCTTGTAACCTACTGTACAGCAGAGCAACATCCACTTACCACCTTTTTTTTTGTTTTTTTTCTATAAATATTAATAAAAATTTTTTGGTCAAAAAGCGTGAAAAATTAATACAAGGCTCCCTTGTTACAATAGCAGATAAAAAATATTAAAGATATATTACACAGGCACATTTTTTTTTTAACAATCATTGAAAATTCGAATTTTGTCAACATTCATCAAATTTAAAATTTAATAATTATTTTTTAGTTAAAAATGTATAAAATGTTCAAATTGTATAGCTAAGGATTGAAAACTTACAACACGGTTCCTCGTAAGTATGTTATTTGTTTTTAAATTACAAAAAAATAACAAAATCGCTACATAAGAAATCGAGTGAATATCCAATTTTGTAAAAGTATGAACTTCAAACGCTCATAAAAATGTAATGTGATTTGTTTGTAGACATTTTTGTAGGCATTCTGTGTGGTATAAGCCCTTTCAACATTTCTGTGTAGATTATTTTAATTTTTAAAAGGGCGTCTGTATATTATCTTGTATTTGGTATTGCTATCTTATTTTTCCGTAGATGTGCCGTTTTACCTGAATATTTTCATGATTTTTCTGAAAAGTTTAATACCAAAAACGTATTTTTCCATTTTCAGTGGTAAACACCCTTTTAACAAAATACCGTGGATATGTATAAATATACATTATATACGCGCGTCCCGACGAGATTTTTACAATAATTCACTCTACCGTGAAGCGTAACCGCCTCGGGGCACTCGACAACATGTAATTATTGCACAGGTTGCCTTATACCGCCTCCGCCGCCTCCGCCGCCGAACTCCAACTCCAACACACCGGCGCACAACCGGTCGGCCTCTTTGACGCCGGGCTGTGACGCCGACGCCGCACCACAAGTTCGTGTTTATTACAAAATTAGACTCGCCCCTCACCCCATTTTTCGATCACCGCCACGACGCTAGCACACATAAAGTTGATTGTTTTCCTCTCTCGGTCTCTTCGTTTGCACGCGCGGGTCTCTTGAGGTTTTAACGTTTTTTTTTATATACATTATATTGTTATTATTAATTTATTACACCACTGCGGCGGGCAGGTGTGTTTTCTAGCCGCTTGATTCTCGTAACTTTTTACTCGTACGTTTTCCAACCCCAACCCCACTCCAAGCTATTAACTCTTTCTGTGTGTGTGTGTGTGTGTGTGTGTGTGTGTGTGTGTGTGTGTGTGTGCATTGCAATACAGCGTATTTACAGGGGGGGGGGGATCAAGGGGATCAATCCCCTCCCATAATCTGTATATAATAGGCAACATTTTTCGGAGTCCTAACTTAAGACTTCTAGCTTTAAAAGTGGGACTACTGAATAAAATCATATCCCCCCCCCCCCCTATGACAAAAACCTAAATACGCAACTGAATCATTGTATATTATGTTACCGACAAGGACGTAAATTAAGGAATTAACGTAAATGACTGTCAATAATGATATTTCCGATCAAATTAGACAGTATACGATATTGACTAGGGAATAGAGCTAATGTCCAATATTTTCAGGCAATGGTGCATTTAGAAATTAGAAATAATGTATTTGTACATTTTAATAATTAGAAACGGCCTTGTGTTGTAAAGTCGATTTATCAATATTCGGTACTAACAAGTAATAATGACATACTTTTTACTACTACATTTTAAGGGAAAAATAGCCGTCTATCGGATACATATATCATCTATATATAGTAGGTTTACAATTATAAATCACGATTACTTTATTTGTTATAATAATTGAATAATACTTACATATTAATTAAATTATAATTTTTTGTACACATGCATGCCCACTAGCACATTGCATAACATGTATTTAATATCTACATATAGACTATAAAACCTACCTTCAAAGTCTTAGGGTATATCAAATTGTGAAAATAAATGATTCAATTAATTTATTTTATTTATGCAATGTTAAGTTTAAATTTATCGTATGAGCATTATTAAACTTCTGACCCAATTTAAATATTTCTCTGAACAACATTTTCAATATTGTCTATCAGTATTAGAAATTTAATTAATTTCGTTGTCATAGTTGTAAATGTGTTAACAAAATATTTGAATTTTACAACCTTGCCTATGTTGTCAGTTAATGCCTAGGCATTGACGATATCGTCTACCAATGTTAGGAATATATGATAATGGCTAGGCATTTACGTTATTACCTAATTTACATCAATGACGGTAATATATACATAAATACGAATATATTATTCCATGAGTATCTAAATTATATAAAACGTCTGGTCAATTTTTACGGAAGCCTGTTTAGTGTTATAATATTATTATGAATATTGAAATGTTCACATTAGTAAAATCCTTGAAGAAAAAAAATTCATGCCAACAAAGCACGCACAATGTTATAATATTATTATTATTATTTTAAATTAAATTAAATTTAGTAGTACATGTTGGCAACGTTGCACTCGCTTTCGTACGCAATCATAATGTTTTTAAGGCCTATGTAGAGAAATCGTTTTACTAAAAAGGACCATCGTATATCCCCGAAAGTAACTTCTTGATACCATACAATAGGGTGGGTCTGGCGTTGGAATGTGCAGCTGCAGCGTCTATTGTTACCAAAAAAAAAAGGACGAATCGGTCCTTAAATCGATATATACATGTTACCCCAAAACTACCCAGTTAGCTTTCAGACGACAGTAATAATGTATTACCAACGGGCTACGGTTATACGTTTTTGAATTACAACAAAATAAGAAAATCATTCTATGAGAAATCGATGTGTTAATATAAATATAATATATATATAATATATCACACATAAAATGATATCGAGTTGAATAACAATAAAAACATATATACCTAAACACCACTAAAAAACCACTAACTTCCTCGCTCCGCTCAGAACCTAAAATATATTTTTATAGATAAAATACAAACACTTGAATAGAACGTGCTTATGCACTATGTACCTATTATGACAGCGCTATGATGATGGACACTTTAACTATCTGTTCTTTTCTGCCCAAAAGGTAAATAGCTTGTTGCTTATCGCACACGTCCATATAACGACATTTTCAGTTCAAAATGTTTTAATTTTTAATGTTTGATCAGCGATAGTATGGTATTAAATATCGTTGAATATCGATAAAACATGATAATCTCGTCCGTATAAGTTTTTATTTATACACCTGAATTGATTTTTGTATAATAGTTGTATGATTTGTTTTTTAATATTATTTTTAATTTTTTACCTATATACCTAAGTCATTTGGTTTTTTAATATTTAATGTTGTATGATAGTTAAAAAATTTAAACTCGAGAAAATGATTAAATTTGATAATGTATGCTGGGAAGTAGGACACCAAATTTATTATTCCCCGGATATTTTCGGTGTAGTAGGACTTTTCACTATACAATTTATAAAATGGTTTTATTTTCATAAATATCATAGATTATAAATGTATATATTTGATCAAGTGAACTACTTTGAAACAACAAAAATTAAAAAAAAATAAGTAGGTACGTGTAACGTAAAATATAATTAATAAAAATATTATTATTATAATTTCATATTTATTTTATTAATATTATTAATATTTTTTCCTTTATTATTTAGCCAATTTTTGTACTTTTTGTACTTTTGTCAGGAAAATTTATTTATTACTTTTCATTATCTAATTCTATAATGCAGATAGCACATTGGAGATTTTATCCATAAATAGCAAATTTTTTTTCTGATACCAAAACCTCAAAATCATAAATTTGGGACATAGGATATTTTTTTGTGTCAACAACGTTATATTTAATAATTTTTCATATGCCATCATAAAATAGCTAAAAAATGTCCACGAAACTGGAAAGTGACTCAGGGAGCGTATTATCTATATCGTGGTTTTAAAATAATATATAATATACTCCTCCAACACTATCGCGGGTAAGAAATTATTATTTTTATATTTGTACACAATTTATTATTCAAACAAATATTATAGTTATCTATATAAGTATATGCTTACTTATAGTTTATAGTATAATTTATTTATCTCTGTATATTATAGAATATATTACGATTATTAATTGTATTGATTAAAGAATTATTATTAATCACGTCATAATTTTATTACGTTTCACAAATTATTTTGTATTGTATTAAATACCAAACTGAAATTATCTTTATTTTATAAAATTACATTATATTAGATTTTACAGCTCGTGATAATTTCGTTTATCATCTATACGAGATGAAATTTAAAATTTATTATAAGTAATAATAACTAATAAGTAATAACATTATCTAAACGGGAAAAAGTAATGACACTACAGTTATTTATAATTAGTGTGAGGTAATTTTGGACAACTCCGAAGAACAAATTTGTCTAGATTAAACTGTAAAATTAAAGTATCAGTTGGATACTTTTAATAGTCAAACATATTTATTTATTAAAATATAATTTTGATGTCTGATCGGAAACAGTATAATTAATCGTATGCAAAATCGACCAGCTATTCTTGAAAAGTTGTTCATTTCATAAATTGGAAACGGTAAATAATATTCTGTGTCTCCACAAAAACACTTACACGGTCATATCATATATAAATATTTAAGTCATTTTAGATATGAAAAATAAAAATATTTATCAAAAAAACGATAAAGGCTACGCTCAGCAGATCACGTTAGTTTAAAAATTACAGTGAATTGACCGCTTATAAAATTTAAAGCAATATCATAGGATTTTTATCATATTTTAATTTTAAAGCAAGTTTTACTTATTAATATTTCATTATGTATGTAGAATTATATATAAATATTTTATATTTGCGGGGATTTTTTTCCGATTACCGAGAAATGTGATCTCAGTGCATGTGTATTATGTATATTTATGTGTATTTTTTTTTTATACAATTGTTATTGTTTGTGACTAAAAAAGGATAACAATAAATACGAAATAACTTCTACGTTTTTTCATACGGGTAATTTGGTAAATATTATTCGTAAGAAGTTTGATGTTAAATTTTGAAGTTCAAATTTGAGAAAATTCGTTTCTAGGGTATCAAAAGAACAAAGTTTCGCAGTAGATTTTGAATTAATCGGAAAAAGTACAAAAATCAGCGTTAAATACATGCAGTTAAATACATGCGTTAAATACGAACAGTGATATACGGTTATCATCATATTAATATATTGGGATATATGTATTGTCAATAGGTACTATAGCGTAGTAGACAAGGTAAACTCCTGAGAAGAGAGGTAGAGGGCACGATTATCGTCTTTGGTTTTCGTCGACGTTGGAGTTTTCGAACAAAAAGACTACAGGCAACGTGGTGACGTTGCCAAAAACATCCCATCAGTTCGTGGGTAGCGGTGTGATGGGGTGCGGTGGGGTGGAGAGGGAGGTTTGTCGACTACGCCCCGCCGCGCACTGAACAACACCCTACTCAACCACTCCCGAGAACCTGCCGTCAACGGGGCCTAACAATAACCATAATATATATTTTTTATTGATCCAGCAATCTAATACTTACCAATTAGATCCAATGTCATTTATTTACATTAGTTCATAATACCTATTACTGTTTTTAATAGTGAATTTATCAATTTTGGTTTGCTAGTTTATTAACTACGGCCCTCTATAATATCATGTACTTATTTATCTATATTATAATAATAATATAATAATTATCATTAAGATTGTATATTATTTTTATTATTTTTAATTATTATGTTAACAGCTGTATCTTATAGCTTTGGATATTAGTAACCTAACCTAACCGATACTCCAACACTGTTTATACCTAAATATTATATTTAATAATAACACGTACCTACGTGTAAAAACCTCGTGTTGTGTTGTGGTTGTGTATAATAATATAATATTTATATAATATATAATAATATAATTTTGTTACACATTGTTGTAGGTATATAATATTTTATATCAACAATTTGTAACGGGGATCATGGAATAGCTTCGCGGGCCACGGGTTGGGAATCACTGTCATAGACGAATACGAAATCTTATTACTATAATATATTATGCTGTATCATAAAATATTACTATACATATCGATATATGATAACATAAGTTATAATATAGGCACCTAAATCATAATATATAATATATGTATCTATATGTATATATGTGTTATTATGTACAGATATCATTTAATTAATTATGTTAATATGTTATGTAGCGTACAAATTGGTTAAGTAAATTTAAATGTACAATATTATTACTAAATATCGCATCATTTACTTGTAATAATACAGTTTATTAGGCACCAGGTACCTTCTTACTAGAATTTCATTAGAAACAGTTTTCAATAAATTATTTATCAGACTATCTATTTATATACATAAATTATATAATTGTTGGAAAATTGGTACGGTTAATTAACTTACAAACTTGTATAGAAAAAACTTAAATATTAAATATATTACGAAATTATATAATAATATGAGCTCAAAATAATTAAAATTACTGATAGCGTATAAGCTAACCTCACCTAAGCTGTATACGATTGTGATGCACTTAACGTTAATTAACTTCCTCCAGTAATCATATAAATATAAATGAATTCGGATTTTCAGATGATCTTTATTATGTAGATACTAGGTACATTGCATATAAATATAATATTTTTCGTTTAAATTTCCAATTTCATCAACATTACATTCCTTAACATTTCTTCTATATTTTAAATTTTAATACAATAAAATGTGTACATGACGTGTGTGCGTGTGGTCTATCTGTGCCCTGTGACCGTCTAAATTCTCAGAATAGAGGCATGAGAGACGACAATACAAATAAAGACATTATAAAGTTTTAAGTATACAGACCTTATGCCATATACAATTAAATGAACATACAAAAATGTATAAGCTACGTAAAGGTAACCTTCCTATTTATTTTACAATGGTTTGTAATAATATTATAAAAAAATATTATTATATCTATTTAAAATGATATTACTTAATATTCATCAAGTTCGAGTTTCAAGTGAAAATATACCTACCGCTATATGTATATTGTTATAATGTCGAGTATTGTGAGTACCAATTCTTAAAACGAACGGTATAAATCTTAAAATATATAATATAATGTAACATCGTATGTAAAATCGTACCGAAAGACATGGTTTTAATTTTGACTCAAATAAAATATATATTTACATACTATATACTATACATATTTATATAGGTACTTTATTGTACATACCACATACTATATTAATAATTGATAACTTTACTTTTCAATTATTTACTGCAGTTTATCAAAAACTTCTTTTTCTAACATATTTCTGACAATCTAAAACATTAGATCGGAGTTTGAATCAGCGGTAATTTGAGGCAATTACTTGTGGGGGGGATGGGGGGATGGGGCTGAGCATTATATAATGCTCATTACACCTCTATAGGTACTACTGGATTAGAGCTGCTCGCAATTATTTATTTCAACAAGACAATTATTAAACAATTTGACCATAATGAAGTACAAAAAATATGATGTACCTTATCTTTTAGAAGTATTATAAACAGAAATTATTCAGTTATTCATTTTTAATTTAGAATTATAAACAATGGTGGATTAAAGGGTTCATATAAAGTGGGCAAATCCATAAGAGGTCCCTCGTACAAAATGTATTAGTAACATAATTACCTACATTTTACTAAACCACTCGCTTCGCTAGCTAAAAATAATGACCATCCAATATTAATTTTATAGTAAAAATCATCCAAGTAATCTAAGTTTAGTGCGTAGGAATGAGGTATCTACTGTCTGTCTGTGTAGAATGTAGATAATAATTAAAATTTAGTTTGTCAAAAAACCATTTTAAAATATAAAAATAATTTGAAGCTATCAATTATTCATTATAATATTATAAGATTAAAAATATCAAATAATTACTTACACATAATGATTAATAATTTATTAAAATATGTAAAGCTTAAAATACTTAAAATTTATCGGTTGTTCCGATTTTGGTGGTATTAATAGTAAAAACCTTCATATTTAGTTTAAAAAAACATATTAATACGTCAATTCATCAAAACCGGGAAACTTACTTATTATTATTACTACATAATTACGATAGTTCCAACTTATGATAATAAGTAGTAAAATCTTACGAATTTCATTTAATTTTTCACAGAATATTTTGTTATAATTTATTATTTAATTCAGTTATTAAATATGAATTTTACAATTATAACAATTATTGTATATTCTGTTACTTTAAAATCGTGTTGGCCAGGGGGTCTAAAACGTGTACCTTGAAGTTTTAGGAGGGTTTACTAAGGTCCCCTCAAGCTCCCCCCCCCCCGGTTTCCACCTTTGTCAGGTGGGCGAGATTCTCAACATTTTTGAGGCCGTGGCCACCCATAATGTCACCAGGAGTTTCGATGACGATTTTTTTAAAACAATAATTACACAAAATACTCACCATATATTAGATTATTATATCTGTGTTGGCGACAATCAATAATTTGTCTGAGAATGGTTATTCTGGACGACTGGCGTCGTTAGTCTTCGACTATCTATTAAAATAATTAACTAATAGTTTAAAGTAGAATATAATTAACGGGGACGGAAAACTAAACAGTTACAATAGTTGTTAAAATAATTATAGACGTCAATGATTTTCATTTTAAATTAAAACATTGTTATTGGGTATTGTTTTCAGTAACTATAAAATTGTATGTCATGCCAATTACTAAATAAAATTATATTTTTAAATGTATAACATTAGAATATTATTATTATTTCATTTTTATTTTGTTAATATTATTAATATTTTTTCCTTTTTAATTTTTGGATTTTTGTCATTATTTTTTAACAATATTGTAATAATGTAATATAATATTCAAGATAATTTGTTTTCATATATTTTGTTGATTATTGCATATTTTTGCATATCATATAGCATTTAGAATAATATTGCGCACTTTCGCGCTTTCAACTGAGCCGCTAGAAAGGTGTGACAAAGTCAGCGACGGGTAACGGCAGCGGTCGACCACTGACGACCAATCACAGTGCATCTAACCCTTGTCAAGGGGGTCGGACCCTTCCAGCGGCTCAGTTAAAAGTTCGAAAGTGAGCAACCTTATTCTGAGTAAAGTACTTGTACTGTACAGTTCTATGCCATTAGCTTACGAATTATAGCGAATCGACCTATTATGAAAATGGATGGTAAGAAAATTAGCTGTAGTTTGATGGAAGTTTTTTTTACGATAATTCAGTTTTTAAGTGAGTTATGAGCATTTTTAATTTACTATTTATTATACACGTATAACTACTTAAAAACTGAATTGTCGTGAAAAACTATCATCAAAACACAGATAATATTCTTACCATCTAGTTTCATAATAGGTCGATTCACTCTAATTTATAAGCTAACGGCATAAAACTTGAACTGCTGAGCGTAAATTTGGTATGTTATGCGTCTGTAAGACAGAGACAACACATTCGGTGGCGCGGCGTCCTCTAAATAGATTCATAATATTCTTAAGCAATTTCACTAAAAAATATTTATTTTGCATTATGATATTATAAGAGTAATATTAATTAACACACTATGTCGTAAATGATGAAAATGTGTAAGTACCTACATTTTTTTAAAATTTTTTCCGTATATTTGTTGCATATTTTAATATATTTTTATGATATATATTATTATACGGCTATATACTATGAAACTTTTTATTGCATAAAAATCAGTACACTAATTATTATTAAAATACTATCTTAGTATATTACTATATAAAACAGCAAATGTTATGTCAAAAGACAAGACATATTTACGATAATCTAAACATCATCACTGTGACATTGACGTGTTACTAATATCAGGTGTATTATACTAATAATTGGAAAATAAGGAAACCGTTTTAAATATTTATCTATTGAATGCAAACATTAAATATGGAATATTAATATAAAATTAAACCAAAATTAATATTTTTTTTGACAACTTTTGAGCTTTTTTTTTGATAAATTAGGTATTACGATTTGACCAATCAACTTTTTTACACAATTTTTTTTGACTAATTGTCCGGATACAATAAATTATAGGTACAAATATGGATTTTCATAAATAATGATAATAGTGTCAAGGAATAAAGTTTATTAAATAACTTAATGATTCCACAAATTGACAAGTATTTATGAATTTAACCATCGATATTTTTTGTATATACTTGATTTTTTGTTCGAAATAATATGTATACCAAACACAACATTTAAATACCTTAATTTAAAATGTATAACATAATATACAAATTAAATCAGCATTTATTTTCTAGGAAAATTATATCGAGACAAATGAATAGGAACGTTTTTATTTAATAATAGTAATATTTAATGTTTTGTTATTTGAAAATGCATAACTGATAGGGAGTATATTATAATTTATAATATAAAATATTCAACATTGGGCAGAAAATATAATATATAATTATACATATTCGTCCCAAATGTTGCAATTTTCAACGTTTTTGCAATTTTTTACCTACCTAAGCTTGTATACATGTACTATATGTACGTAAATATATACCTAACCTAACTCATTCTAGTGGAGTGCTAAACCTACTCGGAATTAATTTTTTGTATCGTATGTTGGCCACAAACACAATATAAACAAACGTACACAAAAAAGTTATTCATATTAATTATTATAATAAATAAATAATAATAGATAATATACTGGCTCAAAAGTATGCTGCCTAGTTATTAATTTTCTTATTAATGTTATTACTGTATTAATTTTGTTAAAAATACATTTGTCTAAAATAATACATCAGTTTTTACTTTCGTTAATAATATTTATATTTTTCCTATTACAGTTATAATTTTAATTTTCTAAAAGTTTTCCTGTATTTTTTTTTATTTTTTAAGTTTTTTTTCATTCGTAAACTATAAATTCTTTTTATTTTCAACATAAAACAATTACACTTTTTAAATTCATAGACGCACGCACATCAAAGATGAATGCAATTATTAACGAAGGATTATATATTTTAGCAGGCCACAGATCTGAAGACTGAAATATTTTTATGCATCCATAGTAAGCCTATATAGTAAGCCGAAACTTTGCGAATACCGTGCTGCGACAAAATTAAAAAAGTGAAATTAATACCTATTCAAATTTAAATTTCATATTTAATTATTTATATTATAAATGTTTTATTGATCTATGTAAATCACAATATTATTGTAGTAGACCGGCGTTCGCGTGTTCTCGCTTGTGATGTGGATTAGGCCTACAGGGGACACCACAATAAAAAAAACGCGCCACGTGTAATACCTCATGCTTTTAAACAACATGTACGATGTGATTTAATGTCGTTTAACAAGCATAGGTGGTGTGGAAACTTACACGACGCTGCAGTCATCCTATACAACGAGTACATTGAAGTAATATATATAACACAAATAATAATAAGATAAAAAACCCGTATTACATAAGATAGTGGTTAGAGATTAAAGAAATATACTTTTAGAGCGATACAGATCGCAGGTAGTATAAGGCATAAAATATATTCATAATATATACCTATAATTTGTCCCAAAACCCTCGTATCACCCTTGTTATATTCATAGCAAATCATGAGGTTTTTTTTATTTTATTAGAATTAATACTTATTCATTTAAATATTACTTATTTTATTGTTTGACTTGTCTCACTTTAAAGATTCATAGAATATTTTGTTTTATGATTTGAATATTATTTAAGTGTGATATGAGTTATAAATAATTATTTAGAATGTCATATACTATATATAATTTTTTTTCTCAATTTTTGACAATATTATATACAATTACATAAATATATTATAATATGATTACCTAATGAAAAACAATGTTTGGTGTATTTTTACCTATTGTTATTTAATATTCTTATTTAAAACGTAACTATTAAAATCTTGATGAATGTTTGCTCTGCAGTCTGGCGACAGCAAGTCGGATCAGAAAAAATGTAGGTACCTGGTACTACACCCCTACATACAATTGGAAATGACCCCTCAGTCTATATAGCATGGAAACAATATCATTTTATTTTTGACAGCTTAGAAAACGATTATTATGGGATCGGCGCGGCCTGCAAGTCACTCGCATTAGCGGCGCTTACATGAACAGGTAGATGGACAGACAATATTATAGGTATGGGCGTGAACTGTAATATTAATGGTATGTTTTGATAGCTGATGACAGGGAGAAAAATATTTTACCACTAAAAACGATTTGATGTATAATACCTCTATAAAAATAAATTCGACAGCTGTAACGTATAGTCGTAGTCTTCGTAAATATATTATGTTAAAATGTTAAATTAGAACTAATATATACGTCTTATTATTCAAAATAATAACCACACCACTTACGGCAAATAATAATTTAAACTTAAATGTATACATATTTTTAAGAACGCTTCTCGAGAATTTGTTGACTTCATCTAACACACAACATCGCAAATTTGCAATCGCTAGTTTCAATATTGTGCAGTTGGTTTTCATATTAGAGTGACAACTAACAAACTTTTAGGTAAGAACATAATCTGTGTTTAGCGTCGGCGATTTTGCAATACTTTTTATTTTCAACGGGTATGTGAAATATTACAAATTAAAAATGCTCAATCTTGCTTGAAAATTAAAATATTACAAAATCGTCGACTCTAAGCACATATACCTAATGTTCTTACCTAAAAGTTTTTCATTTCACTCCAATATCAAAACCAACAGGCAACAGTTACTAGCTAATGAAAATTTGCTATGCTGTACATATTGTGTAAGACGGAGATAATAAATGCATGAGTAGCGTTCTCTTAATGACGATTCTAAAGACATTCATTTTCGATAAAACTATTTTATGAATTATTTAGCATAATTCCAGGCATATTAAAATATAATTACCAAACGGTTCCATATACAAAAAAAAATGTTATTAATTTAAATAAGATTATAATATAATAAGTTCACATAATGTATGTTAATAATTGAAATACCTAGTTTATATTTTATTAGTTAAGGCCTAATTTAATTACCTTTTGTAGCATTTATTTCGTAAAACAATTATAATCGTAGAAATATCAAAATTTAAATAAAATTCGTTTTCAGTTAATTTTACAATTTTGAAAATAAATCTTATTCACTGATAAATATTGAATTGTGAATTGTAGTATGTTAGTGATTGATTGAAGTCAGGTCCGAGCGCTTCTCCGATTTGTTGTGATATGTGGTGTTTTTTCATCGCGTCTTCGTATTTTTGGCATTCGGTGATAATATGTTTGACTGTGTAGTCCACTCCACACATTTCGCATATAGGAGAATCGTTTTTTTCCATGAGAAGCCTATGAGTGATGTAATTTGAATTATATACCTACCTATGTAACATATATAGTATATTGTAAATAGTGTCATTGATATCATGAAAACTATTAAATTTTATAAATATAACTGTTATCTTCATTAAATATCTTAAAGTTATAATTTTTTGTTCATAATAGTTGTGTCCAGTTAGTACAAATTTTCATTTTACATTTTAATTTTATGACAATATGATATGATATGGTGCCTATAACAATATTAAAAATCATAAAAATAAAATGCTGGACGGCAAAGTGCAAATCTCAAAAAGTACCGGTTGGTAAAATCCATAAAAGTGCTGGGCGTATCCTCTGCAAAAGCACCCAGTCAAATCTACACCACGATCCTAACAAAACATAAAATTTGGTTTACATTTTATAATATTCATAACGCTTAAACATTTTTCTTTAGGAACTTACATTTGCCCATAATCGATCACTGTAGTACGAATCGCGGAAAAATGTCCCACACTAGGAAAAATGAATAAAAATATATCAAAACTGAAGTATAAATATGTTAAAATTGTATTGAAAAATACTTTAGAGTTATATAAAAAAATCTTATAATATCATAAAAAATGTTAATTAACTACTTAAATCACATATTAAAATATAGTAAAATTTAATTTAATACAAGTTTAAAATAATAAAATGTAATACAATAGTCAATAGTAAATACAATTATAGTACCTTTATAACTATAATAATAATGCTATAAAATAATAAAAATGTAATTTTATAATTAGGTACACATCTTTCTTATGTTATGACTTACGGCTGTTAAAAAGGCCTGTTTATAGGCAGGTATACATATTATTATACCAAAAAACGTTTGTTTTTATGTAATGTTCTAAAATTTATTGTAATTAAAGTTCAAATTATAAGTATCTATAGTAATTTCGTATATATTTATTAGTCTACTATATTTGAAAATCCATCCAGAATAAATTTCTATTATAACAAATTTAATTTTTTTAAAAATTACCTCTGCAATTACCTTTTAATTTATGATGAATAATTATTATAATATGAAACTTTTTTTATTTATCTATACCATAATATTATCATTACACTAAAACTAAATAGTAAATTACTAAATTATATCAAAAGCCTAAAATATGGTCTTCATTAGGGAACTTGAAAATTAAATATATTTTTTATAATATATACACTATATTGATATGTATTCTCCCTTCTATTTCTTATGATATAATATGATTTTTTATGTAACTTAATAGTTTATAAATTATGTTGTTATCGTTATATAGATAGGTAGACGGAATATCATTGTTTGGAAAATCTTTCTGTTGGAATTAACAACTATTTTATTATTGTTGGCACCGGGGTTCTTTCGATGCACGCGATAATATAATATATTATAAAGAATTGTTGTTATATACTTATGTGCCTACCACCCTCTTTTCTGTACATTTTTTTTTTCAGTTTATAATAGCATTTCGAAAACCCTGATCTTATCGGTATAATATAAAATAGGACGCTTAGGACGTGAGAACCCACCGAGTTTACCCACATCGGACGGACTTCCCGTTGCGCACGGATCACCCACGTCGATGCACAACATTTAAGCCGACCGAACAAAATATTATAACATCATATTATAGGTATGGACAAACTAAATCTACTTAAATCCATACATTTATAATATACTCAATATGTACCATACGATAGGTCATAATTAAACACGTGACCAACATAATAGGTACCTGTATGAAATATTTGAATATACATTATAATATTTGTAATTTATAGCCACATAAACCATAGGATATTAATTTTAGGGAATTTTACTAAGCGATATTATAATGAAAAAAAAGACACAACGTTTACAATTTGTTTGTCATATTTAGATTTTTACAGTACATAGCTATAGGCATATTTATAACATAACTGTTAGGTATATAATGTTTTTTTGTAATGATATTTCTACGTGGTGTATTAGTTACAGAGTTGGTGTATTATTTCATTAAAAAATAGGTAGATTAAGTTTTAGACCGTTTAAAACAGTATTTAAACAGTATATTTAAAATGGTTAAAAACGGTCTCAAAAAATTTGTTTTGTTTGAAACGTCGTTTTAAAGAGAAAAAACTAGTTTAAAACCAAAAAAACACAGTATTCGTTTGGATTTCACAATGTTTTAAACATGTTTAACAACCTTGATTAATTGTGATTTTTGGCACAGAGTATTAATTGTTAGTTACATAGGTATGAGGTATCTGACATGGCATCTGGTATTTTTTATTTATAATTATTAAAACACAACTTACAATATCCACTAGGTAGTAGGTATGTACACGTCTACGTGTTTACTGCAGTTAACTAAAACAGTAATACGTAGTCATTACTCATTAGTACTCATTTCATCAGTACTCGGTAGGAATATAATAAATAATAATATACTGCCATACTGGTCGGCGTCCCTATCGTATTAAGACGGCTCTAAAAGATAGAATTGTTTATTTTGAATACTAATTAGAATTTGATTGCCCGTTTTCTATGTCTTGTGGGAAAAGCTTTTTAATTTTTATATTCTGAGCGAAGCGATGAATGTATTGATTTTATAATGATGTGTGTTTTTTTTTATTATTTTTTTTATTTGTCAAAAAAAACAAAAGAAAAATTAAGGAAAAACAGGAATTTTTACGCAAAATATGTTTTTGAGAACATCGATTTTGGTTTTTGGTGTAACTCTAAAACAAATGAACGTGTATAGGTACATGAAATTTCCACTGGTTGTTTATATTTGCATTTTCTATACACGATAAAATTTTAAAATATTTTGATTTGTTTTGAACTGTTTAGGAACATTTTCCGTTTCTAATTTTATTAGTATTTTTTTCTATAGATGTCAATAAAACTTTATTTGTTGTGTAAAAAAGCTTGAAAATTTAATACAAGGCGCCTACTATATTGTTTCTATGAAATTTGAAAAATATTAAAAATCCTTAGTCACAGTTTTTATTTATAAGCATTTAAGTTCAAATCTTAACAAAATACTGTAAAATCACGAAAATTAGCAAATTATTTTGAGTTGAGAATTCATAAATATTTTCTTTTTAAATCTAAGATTTGAAAATGTAATACAAGATTATCCATAAGTTGATCTACCTTTATCAAAAAAAAAATGTCTACAAGAATGTCAAATTAAATTTTTATGAGCGTTTGAACTTATTTTTACAACTTTTGATATTCACTCAATTTCTCATGTAACGATTTTCTTATTTTGTTGTAATTAAAAAACGTATGACTGGAAATACTTGAAAATTTCACTGAATGTTAATATTGGCATTTTCTATTCACGATAAAATTTTGAAAATAGTTTGACTCTTTTTGAGCTGTTTACGGAAATTGTCAGTTTTCAATTTTTTTTTTCGTTGATATATTGTTACAATAGCAGTTAAAAAATATTGAAAATACATAGGCACAATTTTTTTTCATTGAATTCAAATTTAACACCATCCGTTACAGTGACTAACTTGTAACCTACTGTACAGCAGAGCGACATTCACTTACCCACTTTTTTGTACATGGAACTGATTGGTAGTTATATTTCGATACGGCTGGAATTAAACTAAATAATTCATAAAATAGTTTTATCGAAAACGAATACTGATGTTTTAAGAAGGAAGTTTTTTTTTACGATAATTCAGTTTTTAATTGATTTATGCGTGTATAATAAATGTAAATTAAAAATGCTCATAACTCGCTTAATATTTAAGCTAACAGCATAAAACGTGAATTTCTGAGTGTAAATTTGGTATGTTGCGCGTTTGTAAGACGGTATACTACCAAAAAGTCCTAGGAAAAAAAGTCCGTTTTTTTTAAATTATACTTTTGACGACAGTTAGTTAGTTAAACTGATAACAGTTTGGTTAGGTAATACTAGATAAACATTATTATCATTGATTTTTTTTTTTAAATTAATTATTTTAAATATTGTTATGTATATCATTGAATATTCCGTACTTTTTTATCTCGGGATTTTTAAGCTTAGCCCACCAAACATTTATCAAGATTAAAAATTATGTTTTAAAATAATATTAAATAACTATAAAGTTACACTAAAAATTGTTTTCCATTAGGTAATCATACAATATATTTATGTAATTGTAAATAATATTGTAAAAAACGTTTGAAAACCATATGAAATAGAAATGAAACATAGATATTTATGTATTAGTGACATTATAGATAGCCGTGTCATCAAACATTTTGAGAATCTCCGATCTACTTTTATATATCGTCAGAAATGTGTTAGGAAAACAAGTTTCAAACACTGCAGTAAGTAATTGCATAGTCGCGTCGACGATGCTGTACTACAGCAGTCAGCAGAGTTGTATAATATGATGTTGATTTTTCTTTTCACATTAAGAATTATGGAATACTCGCATTTATACCTACGTGAACATTAAACTATAAATCAACTCATATATAGAGGAATAACTATTATTCGAATAAATAGTGTTGTGCTATTGTTACACACAAAATTATGGAGTTTATCCTCTGTCTGACATTTAGGCGTATTTTAACGGATATCGGGTCATTATAATGAATAATAATGATTGTGATTAATCATTATTTAGTGTTTTTTGTAAATATATATATTATGAAGTATGTACATTGTACACATGATGAAATTTTAATATTTTATAATACAGATAAGTACATACAAGTATAATAGTATGTAATGTGTACAAATAAGTATGTAAATATGTTTTATTGGAGTCAAAATTAAAACCATTTCTTTCCGTGCGACTTACGGTGCTATATATTATATATTTTAAGATTAATGCTATTCGTTTTGAGAATAACCTACTCAATACTTGACATTATAATAATATACATAATATGGGGGTAGATATTATATTGTCACTTTAAACTCAAACTTTATGAATATAAAGCAAAATCATTTTAAATAGATATTATAATTTTTTTTTATAATATAATTACAAACCGTTATAAAATATATAGGTAGGTTACCTATACGTAGATTATAAATTTTTATATGTTTATAATACCACGAATAGCCGCACGGACACATATTATTTTTTTAAATTTTTAGTTAAAATGTTGATGAAATTTGAAATTTAATCGAAAAATATTGGTTTTATTTTTTTTTACGATTACAATATAATAAAATATAGGTATTTTTAATCAGTGCTAATATCTACGTAATAAAAATCGTCTAAAACTCCGAATTCATATATATTTATATGTTTACTGGAGGAAGTTAATTTACATTAAGTACATCACAATCGTATATAGGTTGGGTGAGGTTAGCTTATACGCTATCAGTAGTATATAATATATCAAAAAAATAAAAACAACGTTGCATAGTCAAAGTTCTCCTTTTTATGTGGTGCAAATCTCATTTCTTAGTTATGACTGTAGCCTTTTCGGTTCTTTCCCGCGTAAAACAGTTTTTGCTATGTTGTACATTTGTAAGACGGAGACAACACATGCGGGTGTAGCGTCCTCTTAATGAATGCAAGCATGGAAAAATAGTAGCCAATAAGAGCTATATATTATATATTATCTTATATGTTATAAGCTATAGTTAAAACATTTAGGTGTAATATCGCCTCATCGTATTCGATATCCGATATATCGACGACGAATGTAATATATCTGTATTCTGTACTTATATTTAGCTAAATAATAAATAATGATATATTATACTCGTATATATTATATATAATGATTTTAGTTTCCATTTACTGCACAGCTGTTGGTTGTAATTTATATGCAATATGCGTACATATTTGTAATAAGTATAAATTGCATTCTTAGTTAGGTCAGTGTGTTTATATATTATTTCAATTCGTGTATTTTGAAGTATTACTTTGTGTCACCTAAAACTGCTACAGCATAACTCAGAGGCAGCTACGGGTCTGGTAACTGGTAAGGCATTTAATATAATATATTTATGTTGACTGCGGATACTTCATATATTATAATTATTTACATAAAGCTCCTGATATATCGTTCTAATAGCAGTTAAAAAATATTAAAAATACATAGGCACAATTTTTTTTTATAAGCATTTAAAGTTCAAATTTTGACAACATTTATCAAATTTATAATTTATTAATTATTTTGTAGTTAAAAATGTATAAAATGTTCAACTTTCATAACTTAGGATTGAAAATTTAAAACAAAATTCCACGTAAATAGGTTATTTATAAATTACTTTATTCACAATAATATCATCAATTATACTTGGTAAATTCATAGGCTGACTGACCGTTTTCGCTCAGAATCGTTTTTCTTATACAATGATATTATATCATTGAATTCAAATTTAACACCATCCATTAAAATGACCCACTTGTAATCTACTGTACAGCAGAGCGACATCCACTTATCCACCTTTTTTCTATTTATAAGTTAGTTACATTTTTTAATGGTTTTTTTTTTAAATTGTTATTCATGTATTATGTATTGCAATTTAATCCAACCTAAAGTTACATTTTTTTTTGTTCTCACATTGTTTATTATAAGTATTGACTTAGAAATATAAAAATATAAAAGTGTATGCATACGAACAAAATTTTTGATACGTATATCACTTACCCGTTCTACGATTAATGTTGACATCTCGAATACAAGTCGAAGTGGTTAGGTACTTGAACGTATATTTTGATCATCCATTGACGTTTATTATAATATAAGTATAACTTACCTACAACAAATATTAATTTCGCCGTCACACAAAATACAAGAGCACCGTTGTTGTAAATCAAAATTCTAACAATTTTTTTTTTTTTTTGATAAATATATTTGACAACAATTGGCGTGAACGCGAATGTATGAGATTGAAGTTCAATAAAATACAATTTTTAATTAAAAAAATTTTAAATCGTACCTCTCTACTTTCAATTAAAATAAAAATGAGCCACGTCCGTTCAGTGTTTTTGACGGACTTGCAATTTGCACTGACAATTCACGTAGTTAGACTCTCTTTGATTAGATATTTTTTTCTCTATCACAATTCAATGCTGGGCATTAACGAGTTAAAAAGTTAAAGTTAAGTTAAAAAGTTAATTTAATTTTAATTTTTTAACTTAACTAGTTACTTTTGGCTTTTCTTTAACTTAACTGTTAACTTACTAAATTTCTTTCTAAATTAACGTGAAATTAACGAGTTAATTTTTCGTTTTAAGAAGTAAGTTAAGTTAATTTATTTTGTTTTTAATTTTATAATATTTCACTATTTCAGTCTATTTCGTTTTCATGTCAAAAAATATGTATCGTAAATTAATTAAAGTTAAAAATGTATATCATTCGAATCTAACTTATATGGAAATACTGTATGAAGTATTAATACTATATCCTAAAATTTAGTTTTGGGTTGGAAAAAAATTAAGTACGCTAGCGTTGTATAAAAAAATTAACTTTTTTTTAACTTAATGAAAAGTTAACAAAAAGTGTGGATTAACTTTTAACTTAACTGAGTTTACCTATAGTTAAATTAACTTTTAACTTATAACTTTTTGTTATTGGTGCATATTAACTTAACTTAACTCAGTTAAAAAAAATCATTAACTTGCCCAGCCTTGTCACAATTCCTAAATAATTGCACATATTTTTCATTTATTTAGGTTTATTAAGTTTCATAGGTATTATATTTTAGATTGTGAGTGGAACGATGAATGTATTGATTTTACAATGATGTGTGTTTTTGGTTTTAATTTTTTTTTTTGTGTCTGTGTACACGATAAGTAGTTGAAATAATGTTTCGATTTTAAACTTCAGTATCTTGTTCGATGGGAAAGTGAATATTGTTGATGCATTGAAGAGGTCAGAATTAAAAATTCAGTAATTTTCAAAAGCGCCGGGAAAAACAAAAGAAAAATTAAGGAAAAAAGGGAAGTTTAACGTAAAATTGATTTTTAACAAAATCGACTTTGGTTTTTAGTGTAACTTTAAAACAAATGACCGTAGATACATACAATTTTCACTGAATGTTTATATTTGCCTTTTCTATACATGAAAAAAAAATTTAAATATTTTGATTTGTTTTAAACTGTTTACAGATATACTCAGTTTCAAACTTTTTTACGTTTTTTTTCTATGAGTGTCAATAAAACTTTATTTGTTAGGTAAATTTGCTTTCAAATTTAATAAAAAGCTCCCATTATGTTATTTCAATGATGTTTGAATAATATTAAAAATTCTTAATCACAGTTTTTTTTTTTATAAGCGTTTAAAGTTCAAATATTGACAATTTACTGAAAAATCACGAAAATGAGCAAATTATTTTGAGATGAGAATTCGTAAAAATTGTTCTTTTTAAATCTAAGATTTGAAAACATAATACAAGATTAATATTAAGTTTGTCTACCTTTATCAAAAAAAAAAAAAATGTCTACAAACAAATCAAATTAAATTTTTATGAACGTTTGAAGTTCATATTTTTACGACATTTGATATTCACTCGAATGCTCATGTAACGATTTTCTTATTTTATTGTAATTCAAAAACGAATGACTGAAGATACTTGAAAATTTCACCAAATGTTTATATTAGCATCATCTATGCACCATATAATTCTGAAAATAATTTGACTCTTTTTGAGCTTTTAACGGACCATTTCAAATTTTCATTTTTTTTAGTTTTTTTTTTTCTATAAATATCAATAAAATTATATTTGTTGGGTAAAAAAGTGTGAAAATTGAATGCAAAGCTCCTGATATAATGTTACAATAGCAGTTGAACAATATTAAAAATACATTGACACAATTTTTTTTATAAGCATTTACAATGACCAACATTGTCAAATTTAAAATTTAATATCTATTTTAAATTTTGTAGTTTAAAATGTATAAAAGGTTCAACTTTTGTAGCTAAGGATTGAAAATTTAAAACAAAATTCCACGTAAATAGGTTATTTATAAATTATTTTATTCACCTTAATATCATTAAATATACTTAGTAATATCATAGGCTAACTGACCATTTTCGCTCAGAATCGTTTTTCTTACACAATGATATTATATCATTGAATTCAAATTTAACACTATCCATTACAGTGAGTAGTGACCAACTTGTAACTTACTGTTAAGTAGAGCGACATCCACTTACCCGCCTTTTTTTTTCATTTATTTACAATTCGACATTTTACACGAATAAAGTTTACCTATTTAAAAAAGACCAAAGTAAATAAGAGGTACTATACATTATATAAGTGGTATACACAGATATTTCCAATGGGAGGTGTTGAATTATAAAATCATCTCCATACTGTGAGCTTCCAGGTTTTTTACGACCTGTAAACTACTCACAATTCAAGAGGAACACTTAACCTGTACATACAAACCGCACCGCGGGTAAGCCCTGATGCTAGGTCGGTGGAACTTGTAGGTTTTAATCATAAATGTGTTGCTAAAATGAAATAACCAGTACTAATAAAATGTTAGTTTCTGCAAAAATAGTAAGGGTAACACTTTAAATAATAATATTAAATAATTGAAGAGAAAGTTTAAAGGTTATCATGATTTTATATTTTACATCCAACAAAAAGTGAAAATTTGTAGTGAAATACATAAAAAGAATGACAGTTTTATAATAATCATTTTTATGCACATAGCTGGTGCGCATGTAATTTTTTTTCTTCTATAACAATACAGTTAGAATGTAAATATAGGTACGACTCCTGTAGTTTAGCTTGTAATGGAGTAGGAGTTTAACATTATTTTGTTGACATTTTGTATACAATATAATAATAACAAATAAATAAATACAATAAATACATTTCAAATTAAAGTTAATTAAACATAGAGTGGTACAAAATAAATACAAAAATTAAACATTTTTTAAATAATAAACAAAATTAAATAATAAGACTAAAAATTAAATTAAAAACAAATCAAATTATATAAGGATTATTATTGTGAGATGCAGAATTATGTCACCTATAAACTATTTTTCTCCAAGTACACTATTGAATATATTTTTTTTACGATCGTCGGCATTTGACCAAGGTAATTAACAAAATAATAATAATGGTCAATTACAATTTATAATTATAATTTCGTTCACGTAGTAAATAATAAAATAACAATTTTTTGAGTGTGGCTTCGGGGAAAAAATAATTGGTTAGCACGTGGCAAGTGCAGAAAAAATATTACAGTTTATGGCACTTGGCAGGTTCAAGAGGAATAATAATAAGGACATGTATTTTAATTTAAAGAATAATATTAGATCATTGCAAATAATGTAGCAAGCGTCGACACGAATAATAATCATTTTGTGAGCTTATGCTCTGTATACAATAAAACATCTCGGTGTCGGCGCCAGAGCAAGGCGATCTGTGACCCGTACACCGTCTAAGCGTAAATCTTTTAATAATAATAATGTTTTAATAGTGGTATTTTTATATTGATTTTCTAAGTGTATTTTTCTTTTGGTCATGTGATTTACGACTTTCCACAATAAAAGAAGATGATCAATTATAATAAATAAATAATTAGAATAAGGAAATGGAAAGAAAGAGACCTGCATCATGCGACGCCTTTAATACGTGCTTGTATGGGGTGGTTGGGGGTATGATGGGGAAAATTATACGTTACAATGAGTGACAACTGATGGTTTGAGACGTGGGTATCCTGTTGTTGGTGTCTTCGCCAACTACGGGCCCATGTCGTTGACTTGGCCCATTGTTGTTATGGAATGGTCGATTATCAATCTGGAATTATAGTGTGTGTTCCGTGGGCCGGAGGAAACATCTCTCGTAGATTTTAGAAGTCTCCACCGTTCAGTGCGGACAAGGCCAAAATAACATATGTGGAATTTTTCACATGTCGTAATGTATTGCGGGCGGCGATTTTACGTCTGGTTTTTCAGACTCTACATCCCTTGACGTCAGCGCCGCTGCTAGATTCTTCTTGTTTTTTTGAAAAAAACTTTTATCTCGGTCTTTCTTTCGAGTCATTGCCACAATAGGTCCACAGTGACAGTCAGCTGGAGTCCAGAAGTCATTAGAAATCCCAAAGTTACTGTGATTTTCACAGCCTCCGAAAGTCTGTACAGACACGAAATCGACAATTGCAATATAATAAATTATAATACTCATCACGTGACACGCCGTTTACAGGCGTATCGTATAGGTAATTTATATTTAGAATAGCAGGTCCCCTGTTTTCTGATGGTAAGTTGAGTGGCACACTGCCCAAGCATCGTTCCTCGTAGCGTACATATCCGGAGAAGCCCAAAGCGCCGTTGAGTATAATGATGATTAGCATATACCAGTGTAATGTACAGTCAGGTGATCCGGTGAGTTGACGTGGTTTTTTCATTGCGTTTTCGATGTGCATCAGCTTTATACGTCAAAGGTACGGGTATTTACGTGTGTATAATGGCCAGCACTAGCAAGCAGGTGCGACCCAGACAAGTTCGGATGATAACATACATGCCAGATAGTTAATAATATCATGTTTGGGTAACTTGAAGGGTTCTAAAATACGTATATTAATAATTGCAAATTATGTGCTCTTCGCCTTTTCCGTTGCAGCTTGTCGACCTTCATACTATTGACGCAGAAGTGGGCACTTGGAGCTATGCATTGCACGGACTGCCAACACGCTAATTTTGGCAGGCACCGTTATATTATTTTATTTTATTTTCACTGACGACGGAGGACGCGACCCTCAGTCCAGAGGAACGTTCCAAATTGGTGATGTGGCCGATTACTCACTGGTCGCTGTTTGCCGGAAGTGCTCTGTGCTCAATAGAGGGCGTTGGAATGCTGAGCATTGTTTATTTACCGACCAGTTATCCTATGGAAATTGAGTGGCAGCTTTCTACGTAAAAGGTACGAGTATTCGAGTACGGCATGAGATGGACGGACGGATGACATATTCAACTAAAAAAAACAAAATTTTGTTTTAAATATAGTAGTATGGCCCATCGACAGTTATACTTTATTTAAGGGGGTGGAGGCGGAAAGTGTTATAAAAAAAAAATAAAAAAAAATATTATGCTTAGATTTACCGTAACCATATTCTAATGACTAATTATATACTAATCACTAAGACATTTAAATATTCAGGTGGACTCACAACTATTTTGTAATATATAAAGATGGGATTTTCCTATACACACAATATATTATATCTATTTAAAATGTGTTATTATTGCTATAATCAATGTTCGACCACGGCTATAACATAAAGTTAACTACTTAAATCAAGTACACAGTGAGCTACTAAACACTATAAGAGCAAGTTTTACTCGAGGATAAGATTGGAACACGTTCAATTTAACGTAATACATTCAATGTTATCGGCTATAATTTTTATTCCTTGAATATTTGTTTTTTGGTTATTATCCTGTAGAATATGATAGTATTAGTAAGGCTGTGCAATTTACTTATTTTTTATTAACTCCGTTAAGTTAAGTTAATATGCACCAATAACAAAAAGTTAAAAGTTAAAAGTTAATTTAACTATAAGTTAAATCAATTATGTTAAAAAATAATACACATTTTTTGATAACTTTTTATTAAGTTAAAAAAAAAGTTAATTTGTTTGTACAACGCTGGCGTACTTAATTATTTTCCAACCTATACTATATTATAGACTATAGACTCTAGTCTTGATACTCTATACAGTATTTCCATTTTTTTAAAATAATATTGATAGGGCTTAGATATTTTATTTATTCGAGTCGATACAATGTACCATTGGAATTTACGTGCAACGAATCCGACCCTAAAATTACCTACCTCTAATTGTGTATTCATGTAGCCATGTAGATAGCCAAAATGAACACATACCTATATATCAGATACCAGAGATATATAATCTGCCATTCTAAGCCTGGATGCATTGATGTGTTGTGAGATATGATGAATTCACAGAAAGCCCATGCCGAGTAAAATGTATAACCCTAAATGCGTTTATGTGTATACCATATTTTTTTTCCACACGTTTCTTTACCAACAATGTAGTCTTATACACAACAACGTTGTAACCTCGAAGGTTCGATAATAAAATTAACACGTGTCTTTAATATTTTAGTCTTGACTGTTCTGATAATATTTCATCTGTTCACTTCATAAAACGCAATATATATGTCATATGGTACCTATTTATAAACCGCATAATATTATAAACACTATTTGGGTACTTCCATAACCCACTGGTAATCAAATCTTATAAATCTAAACAGAACGGTTTGATAACGCATATTATTTTGTCATTGTTTTGGCTGCGCTGTTTTTATATATATGTGGGCATACGCGATAAAAAAAAATGTAAAAAAACAATGCTCACCATTCCAACGCCCTCCATTGAGCATAGAGCACTTCCGGCAAACAGACACCAGTAAGTCATCGGCCATACCACTAATTGGGAACGTTCTTCTTGGCTCCCTCAGCTTCGTCCTCCAGGGTCAGTGAAAATAAAATAGAATATGATCAGTAGAGCTACGAACAATGGGTCCAGCAGATAGACAACCCGTGCAATGCGTAGCCCCAAGTGCCCACTTCTGCGTCAATAGTGTGAAGGTCAACAAGCTGTAACGGAAAAGGCGAAGAGCGCATAATGTGCGATTATTAATATACTTACGTATTTTAGAACCAAACATGTTATTATTACTATCCGGCATGTATATTATTATCCGAACTTGTCTGGGTCGTACATGCTCGCTGGTGCTCGCCACGAGACGCACGTAAATACCCGTACCTTTGACGTATAAAGCTGATGCACATCGAAAACGCAATGAAAAAAACACGTGAACTCACCGGATCACCTGACTGTACATTACACTGGTATATGCTAATCATCATTAGACTCAACGGCACTTTGGGCTTTTTCGGATACATACGCTACGGAGAACGGTGCTTGGGCAGTGTGCCACTCAACTTACCATCAGAAAACAGGGGACATGATATTTTACATATAAATTACCTATACGCTACGCCTGTAAACGGTGTGTCACGTGATAAGTATTATAATTTATTATATTGTAGTTGTCGATTTCGTGTTCGTACAAACTTTCGGAGGCTGTAAAAATCGCAGTAACTTTGGGATTTATAGTGACATACGGACTCCAGCTGACTGACACCGAGGACCTAGTGTGGCAATGGCTGAAAAGAAAGACCGAGACTAAAGTTTTTCTGAGAACTGAATAAAAAAAACAAGAACATTCTAGCAACGGCACTGATTTCAAGGGGACGTAAGATCTGAAAAAACTAGACGAAATAAATAAACATGCTTTGAAGAAGTCGCAAAGAATAAAGAAAGAATTGAATATGAAATAGTGTTATATAAACAGAGAAATTTCTATTGAAACTGCAATAAAAAAGTTTCATAAATTATGTTTCGATTAACAAAATAAACGTACATTGCAGAAGGTGCAAAGAATGCGAGCGTGTTATGTTAGTGTGCGAACTAGATACTTGACGACTTGAAGTAGGTATATCGTTTCGTGTGTGTTATCGCACATCTTATTTATGGACAGACAAACTATCGATAATTTATTGATATAAGTTCGAGTTTGATCGTGACAAGTTGATGGGTAAATTATTAATGTATGTCTTATGGTTTTACGTGTGATTGCAGTAATTATCGCGACTGAGATACCCGACGTCGGGCCAATGATTTCCCTCGTTGGCTCAGTTGGTTTTTTGGTACATGGACTCATTGTAAACGCAGCATTAGAAACTGTGTGGTACTGGAACCCGAAAAGTGAGGAAGACTACGAAGACATCGAAAGTATGAAAGGCTATGATGTATCATAAAACGGTGATTCAACTTGAACCGGACCATTTAAATGATTCGATTAATATGTCGTATCATAAAAAAAAATGGGCTAACTTTATGATGGTGGATATTTATCAAAGATTTCAAGAAATTGATGAATTAGATGCATTTTTTATGCATAATATGATATTAGCGAATTGTTTGGTTCATAAACAATGGAAATCTTAAAGATCTTTCAACACAATATAAAAAAGCTTTGGAGTGTGACAATTCACAAAGTTAGTACCTAAATTAGGTATTTTCGACCACCCATTATACCAAATTTTCAATGGAATTATACTCAGAAAAAAACATTTTGATCATGTGCATAAATATAAAAAAAAGGATACATTCTGATCTTATTTTTTTTTTTATGAAACAAAAACAATATTTAACACTCCTTGGGTTTTTAAAAAATTGCAAATTTAATTAAAATTCTTCAAAATCACGTTTTTTCTTAACACAACATTTAAATAACTCATGTATGATATAATAATTATAAAAAGAAACAATTTAATGTATTGATAATGATTTTATATTAATTAAGATTGTGACACAAATTACTATTTTTCTAGCAGACATTCTGTACTTTTTTTTATCAACTCATTTTTGCGTAATTTTTGATTCTCTTTTTATTTTCATTTATACAATTACATTACACCTGATCAGTTAAAATAATAGCTTAAGTAAGATAACTATTATTTGATTGGTAAATTATTTTAAAATTCATAATTCAGATAATATTAATTATATACACTTATATAACAACTACTTGTTAAACATCCCTTACCACGTTTTTGATTACATTTTTTTGACTGTTAATACACAGTTTAATTGTATAACTCTATTGAATGTAGATATATCAATATATATAAATTATAAATATTTTTCAACCACATACAAACATTTACAACTAAACAATTATGTTGGAGCTCATGGGTTTTAATGCAATATTATATCAAATATTATACATTTATGCCAGGGGCTCATACATATGCATTTATTAAATAATATATAAGACCACAGCTAACAAGACCATGTATCAGTTGAATGTTATATATGTATAAACAATTAACATACGCAATAATGTAAATGAATAATATGTTTTTTTTTCTTATTTTCTTTAATACATTTTGAACAAATGTGGTAGAGGAGAACAAATAGCAGTTATAAAGCACGATAAAATAGCAAGATGGACGAAAAAAGTAGATATTATATTCAAGAAGGATTTCATTTAAATATCATTAAACAAAAAGTTAGCATTAAAAAATGTTTAATTTATTATTTAAAAAAAAAACGGTTGACAAAAATGTGGATAAAAATTAGCTAAGGACTTTTCAGTATGTACATCACTGACGAGGCACTTAAAGCCCAAAAGCTGTATTCCTATAGAACTGGCTAAACCAAACAATAAAAAAAAATAGAAATTTTAGAATTTGACATAGCCACAATTGAAATACGTATGAGATCATTTTTATGTATTGTGCATAACAATATTTTGTTGTACGATTATGCATGTGCATATTATGAATTCTGGTAAAAATAACCAGTAACAAAACATGTAAGTTAATTAATGAAATGAACCAGCAAGACTACAACCATGGGCTACTCATATGATGTATATTTACACCAAAATTATAATTTCATAACATTTTATAAGTTACAAATATAATCGTATATTTGGAACAATTAGTTTAGAATGTTGACAATCTTTAACCACGAAACTCAATTTTGAATTATCAAGAGCGTGGCAGGGGGTGGGTTAACATCGCCCGTATGTACGTCATAGACGACACAATTAAAGCTCAAAAGCTGCATACCTACAGAACTGGCATATTTCAAATGAGGAGAAATTGGAATTGTTAGAAATTGACATAACTACAATAGAAATACGCATGACATCATTTTTATGTGTTGTTCATAAGTCATAACAACATTTTGTCGTACCATTATTCAAGTGCATATTATGAATCTAGTTAAAAATGGTACTAAAACTTAGTAACAAAACATCTAAGCAAGTAATAGAAACGAAGCATTAAGACTATATCTTGAGCTTCTCATATGATATAGATTTACACCAAAATTACAATATAGATCACCTGTTAATGAACCCGATGAGAATACTGGTAAAAATTTGAATTTTGAATATATGAATATTCTTTACAAAGTATATGAAGTGTTTGTGTGATAGAGGAACACGTATTGCGTTTTGTTGCAATATAAACAAAACACAATTTATTCAATAATAATTAATAAATTCCTACGTGCGATACAGGCAATCAGAATTAATAAATCTTATTAATAATATTGATGACAAGTAACAACAAAAACAAATTAATACGACCGTGTAGTTTATTTCATTGACGGCGGCTTTCTCATATCAGTATACGACAATCCGAGGGCGTGGTAAATGAAGGACCAGACCGACTGTTTGACGTGGAATAACAGCAACAGCATCATACGATGTTCGGTAATGGTGGACCGGCTCGATGACCCACAGTTGGCGGTCGACTCGACGTTCGAAAGGAGAGCCATAGTACATGGCATGAGACAACAATACTGGCGATCGTCAACAGCAACGGTCGGCAAGAGACTGATCTCGTCATACGGAATTTCCATAACGCGTACTCAAAAACGCGTCATGACGAACGGTAGACGCGTACACCAGTCGTGCAGGTCCGGAGCATACTATAGTCTGTACCGAATAAGAGGCTCTTATAAGAGCTCACCGCCGCCGCCGCACCATGGCACTGGGCGGCGCGGCACATGAAAACCGGTCGAAACTCGCGCATGACAGAGAGCGTTACCGCAGAGTGTTCCGGCGGTGGCGGGACCATAGACCTATAAACTAATGGACAGCACATTTCCCACTCCACCCTGCCATCAATGTACGGGCATCATATCAGAGAAAGAAAGAAGAAAAAACGAAGAGAGAAAAGAGAGAAATAACATAAAGTAGTAATCAAAAATCTATAATCTAACACTGTATAATATCCCCCCGTTCTTTTTTACTGTCTATCGTACCCAAGGGCGTAGGTATATAAATTGTATAATTGTATAAATACAATGAATACGTAAATATGGATACATCAAACAATGGATAAAACGTGCTGTGTTGACGTCGATCACCGGGGTGAGATCGCGAACGTCAACTATGTGTTGACAACGGCGATCGGCAGTGAACGTTTTAAATATAAATGACAAAATGAAAAACAATTTTAAATAAATAATTCTGATTGTATTTATATAATATAAATTATAAAAATTAATAAATTACCTGCTTTGGCTGGAATATAATATTTAGTTACACGCAAACTGAGGTCTGAGACAACTGCAATGCGCAACAGATAAATGACGGATAAATGACCTGATGTAAATCGGTGATTACGTAATTTCAAACACAGTGATTAATTCTTATACTATTAATAAACTATTATTAGCAGTATTGCTGGTACAGCCGTATGCGTCGTGGGTCAAAATTAGTGATGGGCACTATCGAATAGTTTATATCTATTCGAATGTTTTTAACATAACCGATTAGTAGTTTTTAATAAAAACTATCGAATAGTCCGAAAAACTATCGAATAGTTCGGTGGACTATAGCGTGAAGACTAATCGTTTTTATAGCGTGAAGACTGAAAATTGGGTTGTTTAACTTGGATTACAGCCTAAGTGGTTCTTATTCTTGCGTGAAACGGTTTTTATCATGTTGTACAAACAATAAAAAAAATAATCATATTCTGTATAAAACTATTAGTTAATATTATTTTAATAGTCGAAGATTAATGACGCTGGTCTAGACGACCAACAAAGCTCAAAATAATTCATGAGCGGATAGGCCCATCAGGAAATCGGGATTTTCCCGGTAGGTTCCCATCGATATTACACTCAAGAACCCCCCCCTCCCGAAAAAAAATAATAAAAAAAAATTTGAAAAATTAATTTTTATTATACCGGCTGGCGGCTGCGTGCCTGCGTATTTGTTATTTGTGTATACTCCATTAGCCATTAGAGCTCTCAGTGTAGTACCCGTTGATGCCCGTATAAATACCTATTGGCAATTTATGTTGAATGTACTATGGTACATTGGTACTAACTACTAAAACTAAATAATGTATAAAATGTAAATATTAATAAATATATTATACATTCGCTTGCCAGCGAAGCGAGCATTTTTTTTATATATTTAATATATGAGGCTCCAACAAATATATCCCGGTAAAAACAAAAGTAAGTACCTATCCACCCATGATTCAAGCTGTGGGTTGTCAAAAAATTATTCATTGTCACCAACACAGATATAATTTGCTATAGTGAATATTTTGTATAATTATCGTTTCAAAATGGTCGCCGAAAACCTTGGTGACATTATAGGTAGCCGCGTCCTCAAAAATGTTGAGAATCTCCGATATAGTTGTATAGATCGTCAGAAATGTGTTAGGAAAACAAGTTTTCGATAAACTGCAGTAATTAATTCCATAGTCGAGTCGACGATGCTGTATTATAGCAGAGTTGTATGTGATGTTCATTTTTCTTAATTATCGAATACTCGCATTTATATACCCTACATGATAACTATAGTATAAATCAACTTCTATGTACAGTTCGAGGAATACTAATATAAATTGTAATACAAAAAATGTTATTGTTTCTCCTCTGTCTGACCTTTAGGCGTATTTTCAACGGAAATCGGGTCATTATATTAATGATTGCGGTTAATCATTATCTAGTATTTTTTGTAAATATATAGGTTATGAATAAGTAATAACTAACTATGTATAGTACTATTTATTCTAAGAACTATTAATTAGCCAACTAACGCAGCAGTTTTTTTTTATTTGAATATTTTATAATACATATACCTACATAACAATATAGTATGTAAATATATTTTATTCGAGTCAAAATAATTAAAACCATGTCTTACTGTACGATGTATGATGCTACACAGAGTGTAACACATAGAACTGACTTTTGGAATAACTTTAATTCTAATCAATATTTTAAATTTTTAGATTCTAAGCGGAGCGAGGGATCTAGTGGTTTTACAATGGTGTTTATTTTTATTTTTTTATCCTATATACAAAATTTCTACCAGAAGGAATACTTCGATTTCAATATATAGTATTTTATCTTTTAGAAAATTGGATCAAGATGGTTAGGTTATAATTTGGTCAAAATGGTTTGGTTACGTCATAATTTTGCCATCACCGTTTACTTTTTACATGCTTTTACGGGAATATTACAAGTTTCGCTGTTTAAACGCTTATAACTCAGCTAATACTCAATTTATTGATTTAGACTCATATAATAATTTAAAGCTTTAGAACGGAATTTTTAATTTAATATTACTTTATAGTAGAATTATTAAATGGTTTATTTATAAACGAATGATAAACTTTCTTAGAAATATCTTTGTATTATTAGATTTTTTCATTTCTATACTTACGTACGCCGTTCGTGTTCAATATCTGAATAATGTTATTGTGGTGGTTTATTGTTGTATCTATTTGTACAATAAAATATGTTCAAATAGTTCAAAATTTTATGACAGTAATTTCAATCCGATGCTTTTTGCTAACAAATTTTTAAATAGAAATTTGTGTATCGATAAAACCAGTGAACGAATGGTGTTTATGTGAGAAGTGCGTAAATTTAAGTACTGATTGCGAGTGCGTTTGTTGTATTGAATTTGAAAATGTACAACATTTTTGTCCTGATAAAAAATTTATTACATTAAATAAATCATTTTCTAAAATTATATTGGATGAATAAAAGTTAAAAACGCTAAGTATAAAACGTTAAGTGCATCACAATCGTATAGAGGTTAGGTTATGTTAGCTATTATATTATACCTACATGGCTACACTATAATATACTATTAAACTATCAATTGTTTTTAATTATTTTGAGCTCATATTATACTTTAATACTTAAGGTTGGATTCATTATATAATTGGGAATTTCCTTGAGGCTAGAATGACTTATTATATAATTACATACCTAATATAATATTTAATATTTAAGTTTTTTCTATATAAGTTTGTAAGTTATTAATCTATTATGGATGCGTGAAATTGCTATATTACCTACAATAATATTAAATTAGTTATTTAATCAATCGTATCAATCTTAAACCTTCTACAGAAAATGTCAATACTATATTTATAGAATTTGGAACAGTGAATAAGTATATTATCCAATACGTTTACATTTATTTTACATTTTATTCGATGCTGGTGGCATACGTTAACCATTCAACAATACGTCACAACGATTATCTCGATTTGCATTCTGACAAAATATTCTTTTTTTCCACAACATGTACGAGGAATCGATCGAGGCACATTTTTAAAATTGTAATTAGTTAATTAAATATTTAAGTTGGAAATTCTGAATTTTTTTGAATTTTTTACAATATTTATTGCAATTTAAATTACAAAAATTAAAAATGTCGCTCGATCGTTCCCTTGTATATATTACGGATAATCCGAATATATACTCAGAATAAAAACCATGATAATTGTTGCACGTATCTTTAGAATTAAAAACAGTAGTTTTTGACAAAAAAAAGACGTGGTGGTGAGGCCCCTTTAAAATAAATACGAAGACAATGTGCAAAAAATAAATTTGTTTGCAAAACAAAAATTATTTTATGAAAAAACCGTCACTCATCATAATTGAAACTGCGGAAACGTGTACGGCTGTGCATAAGTATAAACCGTATTTATTATTCTAGTATATTTGTGGATTGCGGTCTCAGATCGTACAAGATGATCACGCGTGTAATGAATATTTCAGAGATGAAAATAGAAATGAAATACCACCGAGAATTATGAGTCTTAATTTCGTGAATAATTATAATACCTTTATATGTAGTGCGTGTACGCATATAATATGTATACGAATATTTTTAATTTTAGCCGAAAAATCAGAGTGATTGTAATAATAAATTAACATGTGAATCGTATTTTGCTAATTTTGCCGTATGCATAGGTAACATAAATATTTTTCTTAGAAATTCAAAATATAATAATTAGCTCTAACTTGGGCAATTTTCATTAGATTTTATTATTTTTTTTTTTAACTGTTTTAAAAAATACGATCAACAAAACATCTATTTTGGAAATTTCAAAAATATATTTGCCTAAAAAAATAGAATATTATGCTATTCAATCAGAATTTCCATATGACTGTAAAAAATATACATTTAAACTATATTTAAATATATTGATTTCCTACGGGGATACTAAGGGTGAACGGGACTTCATGGACATACTGTATATAGTATAGAGCGAGCTGCTTGTCTGTACTTGATAAATGTGAAGCTTTAATGTCTCATATTTCAAACACTTGTATTGCGTGCGAAATTTTAGTGTTAAAAAATTTCTAGAATGCGGAGCTACGATGCGTCTATTTTTTTGACCGTGCGAAAATGCGGTGGATGTGGAGCTACGGATTCACAAAATATTTTTATTCGTGTGGAGCTACGGTGTGTCCTGGTGAAACCGTCGTCCGTTTATGAAATACATCGATTGATGCGCGTTTCCAGCCGAAAATTTCCAGACGAAATAATATGCGTATACCTATACAACGTTTGGTTTCAATACCGAAACCTTATTCGTGCCCTGCACCGTCGTAGTTGTATAGTTGTGACTTGTTAGGTTATATTTGTAAACCTAACTAATTAACTGTTATATGTATATTAACTTTTATCAACGTGTTAGATTATATTTTCTGTTCAAAACGATATTTTAAACAAAACAAATTGTTTGAGACTGTTTTTAACCATTTTAATATACTGTTTAAATTCTGTTTTAAACGGTTTAAAACTCAAACTACCTATTCGTTAAAACAAAAAATACAGTTTTTTTTTTTAAATGAAATAATAAACCAACTGTAATTAATACAACACGTAGAAATATCATTACAAAACAACATTATATACCTAACGGTTATGTTACAAAATAATGCTATATGCCTATAGCTATATGTATACTGTAAAAAACTGAATATGACAAACAAATTATAAATGTTGTGACTTTTTTTCATTATAATGTCGCTTAGTAAAAATCCCTAAAATTAATATCCTATAGATAGTGTGTCTCTAAATTACAAATATTATGGTGTATATTTGAATATTTCATATAGGTACCTATTATGTCGGTCACGTGTTTAATTATGACCTATCGTATTGTACATATTGAGTATATTATAAATGCGTAGATTTAAGTAGATTTTGTTTGTCCATGCCTATAATATTATATTAGCATATAATTTGTTCGGTCGGCTTAAATGTTGTGCATCGACGTGGCAACGCGTGTGATCCGTGCGCAGTGGGAAGTCCGTCCAATGTATAATATTGTTATTATTTCGAACAGAAAGATTTTCCAAATAATGATATTCCGTCTACCTATCTATATAACGATAACAACATAATTTATTATCTATTCTAGCCCTGTCATCCAGAGTCGCCGTCTCCCATCTGCGTGTCGCCCATTAAGTACCTTCGACGCGTCTATACATTCCTGTTAAACTAGTCACAGGCGGTAGTTTTAAGAAAATAATACACGAAAAACCCGTATAATAATATAATTTATGTATAATATACGCGTTCAGAGAGGGTCGAGTGAATTTAGGCGTAGGTATAAAACAGTATACGAGAAGGTTATCGTAGGTACATCAAATGTAAAAGCGATTAAAAAAAACATTCGTCCTATTCGTCCATTCTGATATGGTACCTATAATATTTTTAAATTCCTCGTGCCGAAGAAAAAATACACATTTGAAAATAATAATTTAATAATATGGTAATTTATTTATTATGCACTCATGCGCTGCACAGTGAACCATTTATCACTTAGCCATCGGATAGCCATCCGTTATTATAGGTACCTACTATGATATTTATTATTTAAAGGTTATCGTAGGTACATCAAAATATATAAAAGCGATTACAAAAAACATTCATCCGTTGAGGTATGGTATATTAATTTTAAATTCCCCAAGTCGAAGAAAAAATATACATTTTAAAATAACAATATAATAATAATATTACACATAATTATATAAAGCATATTATGGTAATTTGTTCATCATCGCTCATTCGCTGCACAGTGCACCGTGTATGACATTTATCACTCAGCCATCGGATAATCGTCGTTGTAGGTACCATGCTTCATTGCTATATTCAATAAAACTTTCAAATAAAAGTAAATAATAATAATTGGAATATTGTTTACAATATTAATAGTAGCATAGTTGACAATAGAAGTTCGAGAAAATGATAATCCATACTATTATATTATATAGCTGCACGCGCATTTTTTTGTATATTAAACTGGATAACACAATCGGTTGAATTTTGATCGGAATTTTTTATGTGTTCCTTATGATCACGTGGATGTCATAGGCATACATTTAATTAATTAATTAATTCGATAAAGTTAGTAAATAATTAGTTATAAATAAACGTGTAAAATTAACGTGTAAATTACGTATACCTATTTGCGACCCGCAGGTTTCCTGCTACCAGCAATCTGAAATTTTTTTCCGTCAAATTATGTGTTTGATATCTGCGTATCAGTTGTTCCCAGAAATTTATCGATAAAATTAATCCCGCGGGCATCACACGTACACCAATATGTATGTATTCCTAGAAGTTGAAACAATCATAACACGCGTAACAAAAAATATTTTGTATGAATGAATTTATTAGCTATGTTACGCGAGGGCAAATGGAGAGCATTAACAAGGCGCTGAGTGCTGACCTGAAATTATATTTTAGATTCTGAGCGAAGTGATGAATGTATTTATTTTACAATGATTTGTATTTTTTTTAGATTCTGAGCGAAGCGATGTATGTATTGATTTTACAATGATGTGTGTTTTTATTTATGTCTGTCATCGCCTTTTAGGACATTAAAAGTGCTTGGATTTTCTTGCTGCCATTGTAACAATATATCAGGATCCTTGCATTAAATTTTCACGCTTTTTTACGCAACAAATAAAATTTAATTGATATTTATAGAAAAAGAAAATTTAAAAAATTTAAAATTGACAATGTCTGTAAATAGCTCAAAAAGAGTTAAATTATTTTCAAAATTTTATGATGTATGGAAAATGAAAATATAAACATTCAGTGAAATTTTCATGAATATACGTTCATTTGTTTTAAAGGCAAAATCGATTTTGCCAAAAATCAATTTTGCGTAACACTTCCCATTTATCCCTAATTTTTATGTGATTTTTCCCGGCGCTTTTGAAAACTATTGAGAATTTTAAAATTTGTTAAGTAAAATTTTACAGTAAAATACAAACAAATTTGTTGCATATATAATGGTCGTCGAAATTTCAAATTACCTCCCACTAAATATTAATAACTGTGGTGTTACCTATTACTTTTTTTCGTCTAGATAATGTTATTAGTTATGCTTATGACTTTTATCATAAAATTGATAATTGTTGTATATAATTACATATTAATATTATTTGGTCTATTTCATTTACTTTTCCAAAACATCATACCAGCGATTTTCAAACAGTGCTCCGGGAGGGTAATCTATATTGACTCAATGAACAAATCTGAATTAAATTAAAATAAAATAATTTTAGTTTATTTTGTATTGTAGTCGAAAACGATATTAGATTTTATCATTTATGTAATTTTTGATAATATTATAAAGAAACAAATTATAGACAAAACATTCATGGATAATTTTTCATGAGTTTTGCACATATTTTACAAGCATTCCTAATTTTTTGGACAAACATAATAGCTCCACGGACAAAAAAGTTTGAGAAGCAATGCTATGACCTGACCGTTCCGATTTTCAAATTTACATTCGAACGAAGATACTTATGCGCACACGTAAAATTACGCCCCTTGGCAGCTGTTGCCTTTTATTTTTTTTCTTTGTGGCATAACTACATGGGGACCAAATGTTTTTCACACATGGATTTTAACCCTCAACGAATGCAGCTGTTTCCTGTGTTCGATTATCGCAACAATGCATTTGTTGGTCTTGGGTATACTCCCCCGGGTTGGTTCTCGGTCCTATACGTCTGGTAAATTACGTCGAAGGCTGTGTGCTCACATTTCTATAAAACCCAAGAAAATAAAGAGGGTATAATATCATAACCATAAATATAATAATAAAATATACATTAACGAAACGCGCGGCCAACAATATATTATTACAAAGCGAGACCGGTCCCGCCGCCGGTTGGAATGTCCCCACAATAACAATAATAATAATAATAATAATAAATTATCTACCCTTGTCATACCAAATCGCCGCCTGTCAGTCCGTTGCTTTTCTAGGAACGACCCATCTATACATAAGTATTTGTTGAGTTCCATACCTATATAATTCAAAGAAACTGATATTCTACACGAAAAAAATATAATATACCAATTAACGTGTTCAGAATTGAAAAGTATTTATGGGTGTACAACAGTGTCCGATTATAGGCAAATGTATAAGTTTCTAAACGAGACTTATCGGATAAAAAATACTTAGGTCAGTCCCTACGTTGTGGAAAAAATGATGTATATAAGTTCCTACGCAGTAATAGTATATTATGTGGCGTGGGCGGGAAGTGAGTTATTTCACCCAAGATTGAAATTGCCTTCCCGCTCAAGCCACACATAGTATTTTCTTTCGCGCCTCTGCGTTAATCGATCACGGGAAAGGTAATGCACTATACAGGGACCTTTGAAACAACCAGACAATTCTATGAAGACAATTACATGAAAGAAAAATGTTCACGCGTCATGCGGGGAGACTATAATATGAATATATTATAAGATATAACCTAAAGTTTATGTTTTGTAAGGATCGTGGTATAGATTTGACTTGGTGCTTGTGCAGAGGCACGTCCAGCTCTTTTAGGGGCTGTAGCCCATAAGCGCAAAATATGACCCAAACGCAACCTAAAAGCGCAAAAATAAATATCCCATAAGTGCAAAGAAAATTACCTTTTTTAATAACCCATAAGCGCAAATTTATTTTATAAAAAAAGTGTATTTTATTAAAATCATATAGTTATTAATACTATGCTATTCGTGATTATAAAATGAATTAAAAACATTTAAATTACATATTTATAGTAAATATTTATTAGTATAAAAACACCCACAAACAAGATAATCAATATAATTATAAAACATTATAATAAAGAATTTACATTAGAAAAAAAAATGTTATTTAATTTTATTTAATTAGTATAATATTTTAAATAGTACCTTAATATTAAATTTTAAAATTGAAGCCCACAGTTTTTTATGTAATCCAATCTTGAAATTTTTTTCAACATGTTTCAATTAAAAATAACTCAAAAGTCATAATATAATAATCTATATAGGTTAGACATTTGATATAAGTTTGTTGAGTAAAAATACTAGAAAATTTAATACAAAGCTCCTATTATATTATTACAATGACATTTGAAAAATATTAAAAATCCTTAGTCACTGCAGTTTATTTAAAAGCATTTTAAGTTCAAAAAGGTGGGTAAGTGGATGTCGCTCTGCTGTACAGTAAGTTACAAGTGGGTTACTTGTAATGGATGGTGCTAAAAAATTTAATTCAATGATATAATATCATTGTATAAGAAAAAAGAATCTGAGCGAAAACGGTCAGTCAGCCTATGATATTACCAAGTATTATATTTGATGACATTATTGTGAATAAAGTAATTTATATATAACCTATTTACCTGGAATCGTGTTTTAAAATGTTTAATCCTTATAAAAAAAAATGTTGCCTATGTATTTTTAATAATTTTCAACTGCTATTGTAACAATATATCAGGAGCCTTGCATTAAACTTCCACGCTTTTTTACCGAACAAATAAAATTTTATTGATATTCATAGAAAAAAGCTAAAAAAAACATTTTATTAGTACTGGTTATTTCATTTTAGCAACACATTTATGATTAAAACCTACAAGTTCCACCGACCTAGCATCAGGGCTTACCCGCGGTGCGGTTTGTATGTACAGGTTAAGTGTTCCTCTTGAATTGTGAGTAGTTTACAGGTCGTAAAAAACCTGGAAGCTCACAGTATGGAGATGATTTTATAATTCAACACCTCCCATTGGAAATATCTGTGTATACCACTTATATAATGTATAGTACCTCTTATTTACTTTGGTCTTTTTTAAATAGGTAAACTTTATTCGTGTAAAATGTCGAATTGTAAATAAATGAAAAAAAAAGGCGGGTAAGTGGATGTCGCTCTACTTAACAGTAAGTTACAAGTGGGTCACTGTAATGGATAGTGTTAAATTTGAATTCAATGATATAATATCATTGTGTAAGAAAAACGATTCTGAGCGAAAATGGTCAGTTAGCCTATGATATTACTAAGTATATTTAATGATATTAAGGTGAATAAAATAATTTATAAATAACCTATTTACGTGGAATTTTGTTTTAAATTTTCAATCCTTAGCTACAAAAGTTGAACCTTTTATACATTTTAAACTACAAAATTTAAAATAGATATTAAATTTTAAATTTGACAATGTTGGTCATTGTAAATGCTTATAAAAAAAATTGTGTCAATGTATTTTTAATATTGTTCAACTGCTATTGTAACATTATATCAGGAGCTTTGCATTCAATTTTCACACTTTTTTACCCAACAAATATAATTTTATTGATATTTATAGAAAAAAAAAAACTAAAAAAAATGAAAATTTGAAATGGTCCGTTAAAAGCTCAAAAAGAGTCAAATTATTTTCAGAATTATATGGTGCATAGATAATGCTAATATAAACATTCGGTGAAATTTTCAAGTATCTTCAGTCATTCGTTTTTGAATTACAATAAAATAAGAAAATCGTTACATGAGCATTCGAGTGAATATCAAAATAAAAATATGAATTTCAAACGCTCATAAAAATTTAATATGACTTTCTTGTAGACATTTTTTTTTTTGATAAAAGTAGAAAAACTTATGAGGAATCTTGTATTACCTATTTAAATCTTTTAAAAAAACACATTCTAAAATCAATAATACATATTCATCGCTTCGCTCAGAATCTAAAATTGACAAAATATTGAAAAATCACGAAAATTAGCAAATTATTTAGAGATAAGAATTCATAAAAATTTTTCTTTTTAAATCTATGATTTGAAAATGTAATACAAAGTTCTTCATAAGTTATTGTTACTGGATTTTTTTGTTTAATGTAGGAACCTACCTATAGTTTCATTGTCCTAGTTCTTTTATTATTAATTATAAAAAAAAAAATGGGTAAGCGGGTGTCGCTTTACTGTACAGTAGGTTGTTATTGGGTTACATCCATTACGGTGGTGTTTAATTTGAACTCATTAAATCATTGTATATTTGTATACGACAAACGATTCTGAGCGGAGATGGTTTGTCACTACTAAATAATTGTTAATTTTCACTTTGATAAATGTCGTCAACATTTGAAATTTAAATGCTCATAAAAAAATAATCGTGCATATGGATTTTAATTATTTCTCATCTGCTGTTGTAACTATATGCCAGGAACCTTATATTAAATTGTGAAGCTTTTTAACCCAACGAATAAATTTGTATTGAGATTTATAGAAAAAAAACTAAATAAATTGAAAGTTGAAAAAGTCCGTATACTCAAAACATGTCAAAATAATATTTTGAAAATGTTATCAAAATAAACATTTTGTGTAAATTTGGTCTAATTTCAAACGCTCGTAAAAACGTAATTTGGCATTTCGGTTAGGTTAGTTTTTTTTATTTTAAATGTATGAAAACTTAAGAGGAATCTTGTGTTACATTTTCAAAGTTTAGATATGAATATAAATTTTTTTATCAATTTCTAATTCGACACAAAATGGCCTTTTTTTGATTATATCGTTTTTTATTGGTCGTTCAATAAAAAGTTTTTAATAAAATGTGCGGTATAAGGACAACAAAGAGCACACTTTTAATGAAATAGGATTATTTCGCTAAAAACAAATGACCGTTGCGTTCATATCTCGCTTTATACTGGTTGTACAAAAAAAGTTTCAAATAAAAAAAGGAAAGGAGAAAATTATCTACTAGATGGTTAGGTATATTATATAAACATATTTCTAACCACTGTGTGACGGGGAATTATAAGACCATTCCCTCGGGGGTTTTTACACCTTTAGCCATATGTCGCGAGGGCGGCTCCTTCACGCCTTTGGGTGACGCGGAAACATCCCTCCGACGGGTTACGTCAGGGCGCCCTGGCGCCAGGCTGACGGTCCCCCGCCGGCTGCTCTTGTACAAGATAGATCGGTGGGTTTCGTATAACCGCGTCGGCGAGCGCATATATAAACATATATATATCCAATATATATATATCATTTTTTACAACTGCAGTTATTACCACAGCCATTTTTTACAATAATTTTTGATAAATACAAAAAATCATATTTAGGTTCGGGTGGTAACAATATCGTTATATTGGCTCCAAAACATTGTGTTGGCTTATGTGCAGCTGGCTGCTGGCTTCGGTCTATTGTTACCAAAAAAAATGGACAGACCGGTCCTTAAATCAATATATATATACAACATATTATTACACAACCTCTGTTAGCTGCCTGCAGGCATCCAGACGATAATAATACTATGTACATAATACAACATAGCGCATAAAACGAATGCATTCTTATTATCGTTATTATATGTACCTAATATACTGGGTGTCCTATGTGAGAATATACCCATTTAGCCGTAGAGGAGGACTCACCGCCCTGACAAAAACTGATTTATTGCCTTTTACCTAAAAACTAAAAAAAAATATTAAAATTCATGAGATTAATGAAAATAAAACGTTGAAAAGTCAATATTTTTACTCAGACTTCATAAAATGGTTATCTTCAATCGTTCCAAAAATAAAAAAATATTTTTCTTAACTTTTTTACCAAAAAAATAAAATTGAATTAAAAAATAAAATATGTATAGTCCTTGTCTCTGTGAGTCTAATAAAAAACAGATTTATAATATATTTATTATCTCAGGAGATATCACTATGGGTAGATCCTCGCGGGATACTCTGTATAATATTATCGTAATTTTGTACGTTAAACGTTAAAATTCGTATACAGAAAGTGCAATTGTATATATATATATATATATATATATATATATAACCATCTTGTAGATAATTTTCTCCTCTACAATTTTTGTTTGAAACTTTTTTTTGTATAACCAGTATAATGCGAGATATTAACAAAAATGCTGATTGTTTTTAGCGAAAAAAAACATATTTCATTAAAAGCGTACACTTTGTTTGCCTTATAATGCAAAAACTATAATTATTACGTGAAAATGTTTCAGGACTGTTTTTGTAGATAATTACTTCTTCTACAATTTTTATTCAAAATTGTTTAGTGTATGACCGATAAAAAACGACATATTCAAAAAAAGGCTTTTAACCTCGAATAACCTCTAACGCGTATACATGAAAATCGATGTCGACTTTCTACACGTTGTTTATAACCATGTCATAATGTCGTGAACCAAAATTCAGCTAGCTCTTATCTTTTCCAAGCTGAACCCTTTTTTTAATTTAATATAATACTGTACTTTAATATACGAACATCTGATTAATTATAATACTAACTCTTAATAACTTATACGTCAAATCATATTTATTGTCCTATCGTTTTATTTTTATCTGTACGAAAAGATAATGCCACGAATTTATTTTGAATACGGTCTGTTGGACGACAGTGTACTTGTAAAACATCACGTAATAAAATATGTGAGTTATATATTTAAAATTTTAAGCACGGTAGTAGTATAATACCTCATCTCCGACAATAACTTTTTAACCACCAAAATTATTCTTTTTAAAACTTCTAAATAATGTTCAGATAATAAAGAAAATCAGTTTTTTTAGTTTTACCTACCTATCTACTATACTCATTTAAGCTTATTGGGCACTATTATTATTATACAATATGTATACTATTATGGTTATCGGCATTTGGCATTGATTTTAGAATATTTTACAATATATAATTTTAATGACTATAATGACGTAACGCGTATACTTTACATTGCCTTATCTAATACTACGATAAAGGAATTATTTACGATGATTAACTACAGTTATAAAATTAAAAATGAATAATTATGAATGAGCAATAAACAGTGGTTTTATCTTTAGTTTATTAACATTTCTGTTTGAACAATATTATATTACATACTATAATACATAATATAAATGTGTGACTGATTAAATGAACATAAACTATAACAACCGGTTGTAGATACAATGATGCGCCGGGATAAAGGTTCATTGGAAAAAATAATTAAATATTCATGTTAAATATTACAAAGACCTCTGTTGAAAACGAATATAAATAAAATTATAAAATTGTAGTCGACAAATCTTCCTATATCACCTGAGACCTGTTTATTATTCTAAAATCAATATATTGGTGTTATGGCTTAATCAAATTATTGTATTTTAATTCCACAGCCAGCACCTCAGTAAAAAAAAGGTATAGGTCTGTTAGCGACACAATATGATCCCTGGTGTGTGTAATTGATAACCGCTTATCAGTAGGTTGCCAGACAGTAGGTGCGCACACCTGCATTGGATCAAAGTAGTTACTAGCTTCAGATGGTAGAGTTTAAGCCAGACCTAACCATAAAAACATTTTATTACTATTCATTCTTAGGCAGTCGGTCGAGCAACGTTTGTTTTTTATCTAACGGCTCAAGCTCTCACCAACCCACGTTTTCATGTTCATCTTTATGTGTGTGCAATCATTGTTTTTCAATTTGTAGCCATACATCACCTGTTTTCATCCTGTTTTGTATTCATCATTGTCAAAGCCTTCTGTAAGTATCGTTCAGTCATAATATCATTTCAAGCCATTAAATATTTTTACACTTCAGTGTGATCAACATACTTGCAGAAGCACGTGAATTTTGTCTGGTGTCCATTGCATTATTCGTTTGAGCTGGTGGCCTGTTAGTCGCACGTCTCGGAATTGCTACATAGGGTAAATCATGGTGTTATTGACAGGGGTGTAACTACATAACATTGGTTATTGGAACCAAGTAATTTGGTTTTTCGTATATAAAATGTTTGATTATGAATTTTAGGGATATTATTTTTCGATTATACGGTCATACTGATACTGTTTAATCATCAATCTTAATGTTATCATATTATTTATTATTCGATTTCGTAATAGAGCAGGTTAGGTGCCAATAACTACCAAAAACAAATTCTTAAGGTGTTAATAACTGCACTAACTTTACCCTATTTAATTATTATAATATTGTATTCGTATTATATTGTGCAAATATGTGCATCCTGAGGCGGTAGCGTTAGGTTCAAAGCCGCTAACAGACATCAGCTCTCCAGGTAAATCGGCTGACGAGCTGTTTATTATTATTTCTTATTGTCATTTATATATGCTAAATTAGCATCACACATTTATTATTATTTATTATTGTAAATTAATTTATACATGCTAACTGAGCATCACATATAATATTTTATTATAATTTTACACTGTGTAATTATCCGCGCCATCAGGCCAGAAACAACCAATTATTGTATTATTTATTAATCTGAGCTGTCAGGCCAGAAACAATCATTACATATTATATTATTACAATTAAATGCTATCTGGTTCATTTACCAACAACATCAGCGTTAAATTAATTTCATAATACAGTCCACTAAATCGTCCACCAAAGCTAGCCTAAATAAGCATTTTGGCTCTTAACAATTGGTAATAATGGCTGGATGGACATATTTGTGCCAAAAACAAATCGAACGTTTTAATAATAGTAGCCGTTATAATAATACTTAGCTGTTACTAACTTATAATAAATCTATACAACTGGCGCACAGTGGTTCAAGCATGAATAAAGTTGGCCAAAATCCTAATTTTCACTGAAATCTTGTAAAATGATCTATTACTTACATAATAGTTTGTATTCGTATATCGACTTAACAGACCTTCACGTGATCAGTTTTTTCTCAACAAAATTTCTTACAGGAAAAACTTCAAAGTCTCGTAAAAGGATCTAATTTTGATAATTTTTTTTTTTTAGAAAGAGATACACACTTTTTACACGGCACATTGGATTTCAATTTTTAATTTGTACTCCTAAACCTTAATAAAATACTACTTTTAATATGGAAATTTTTTACGATATTTGTTTTTTTAAATTGTGTTATATTTTTAGCAACAAAATCAAGAATTGATGTCCAAAGCGCCCTGTATAAAATTATTCTCATTCCAACAAAAAAATATTAATTTAATCAGTCATCATTACGAGACGTAAGTATTTTTACTGTAAAGCGTGTTTTGAGCAAAAAATTGTCGGTCCTATTGCCACTTATTAAAGACACACGAGCGGGGCCCTTAAAAAATGACCAAAAAATTAAATAGTCAATATAAAATAGTATATTTAAGTATTAAGTTATTATCTGAACTACTAATTCAAACATTTATTGATATTTTTACTTTATTTTGTAGTTTTTCATCTTTAAGATCAATTTTTAAAACATAATCAAACGCGTTTTTTTCGTTTAGACAGTAGGTCGTAATATATTTGTGGATTTTATATTACGCGTAATTTGTTAAATTAAAGCCATTAAAATATAAAATAAACTGCATAAATGTAATTAAAAAAAATATTGATTATAAATAACCGTTAAAAACTTAAAGTGCTCACTACAACGAAACGAGCAAATATGAGCAACTAGGTAATGATGATATTTTTGTTATCAGTGGTCTAATTGGTGTCAATATCATCGTGTAACTTAGTGAAATATTAAATTAAATTTGTATATATATCAAAGCGAATAGATTTATTATCATGTGTAACATTTTTCATTTCCATTACCACATACGGGTTAATAACACTCATAATCTGGTCATTAAATACTATCCCAGTATGTAATCCAACATAGATAAAATGATAAATACTTCAATTTTATTTTATTTTATTTACTGTAGAAAATTGGACTATATGATGATTATTGACTGTTTTGCGATAAGTTTTATATATTTATACGTCTTAAGGTATTATAGAAATTATTTTTGGTATCTTCATTTGAGTATTTTCAAATTCAAAATATCGACTTTTGGCCTATTATTTTCATTTTTAAACCACTGCGTGGCGTACTGTAAAACGTTCTGCATAGGTCCGTGAAAGTCAGAAGAAGTAGGTCTAAAAAATGCAATAAAAATGTAAGTAAATACCTAGTAAAATGTTTCAAGTTTCCATAATTAATAAAATAAAAAAAAAGATTGTATTGTGTTAATATCATTTAGAGTTCATACAACCAAATATACCTATCTAATATTTATACAGATTCACATAATTTATATGATATTTCGATTTTGATTTCGATTTAATATACCTACGTCTATATTTTTTTCCTCCGCTAGTGAATAATACACTTTTCTGTTCCTCGAAACGCGTATATATTTGATGGCCGGATGTTGAGTTTTGACCATTGAACTCTACAATATGATATCATAACAATAAACTATGGATGCACAGCGCATTAAATCAATACGAAAAAATGTTGCCGAATTAGGTGACGCAACTTCTTGCATATTTATCTACTGATAATAATTTGTTATCAATCACCGTGGTATATTTTGAATATAATATTATACTGAAAAAAACAGTAAATACCCAATATAATAATATATTAACCACGTACTGAGGTTTACAATAGTTCTGTAATAGTAACCTTTCTATAATAATTCTGCGAGGAGTTGCATCGCGCGTGCACACATTGATCACCTCATTCGGATACTCGTCGCTAATATATCGGGTACAAAATAATACTGGGCGGCGACGTCCATAGTATATGATCGACACCCATAATAATATGTTTTCCTTCTATCCCCATACGCATCAGGTAGTCGCACACATTCAACCTGCTGATTCATTGGAACGTTACAATGTAGATACAACTCGCTTTGTATAGGTATTTATAGGTAGTATACATTCCAGGGGTGGCCAAACGGTCGATCGAAATCGACTAGTAGATCTTGGACGATTACTAAGTCGATCCCCTCGTAAGAATTTATTAATTATTCTTGTAAATTTACTTGTAGATACAGTAATCAAATACATATATTTCGGATTAACCTGTTATTGTGAAAAAGTATTTTTTTTCACATGAAAGGTATAAACGCTGAATAGGTACCGAGCTATACTTTCTGATGATAATTTAAACTTTAGCGCAGCGTCTTCGTTTGACAGTTAGTAGTGGATCTTACCGAGATTATAATTAACTGGCAACGAAACTACGCTAAATGATATGCAACGAAATGCTTCTACACGAACAGTATAATAATGTCAATACGTTTTAAAATTATTTAATGTGAAACAATCATTTCAGATAACTTTACACTTTTATTTTATTATTTATATAAGTGTGTTTACCATTGATATAAAATCATTTTTTTACATTAGTCGATCCTAAGAGAGAAATAATGTACCCTCAGACGGCCTCGGTAGATCTTAATCGAAAAAAGTTTGGACATCCTGGCTATATTCAATATTATTCCATCCAACTAATGCCTTTTTGACTCGTTGTCAGACAAGAAAAAACAAATAATAGTTAATATTATATAACCAATAACCATAGACCCATAGACGATCTACTGCCTATCTTGATTTTAGAAGTTTAAAAGGTGACTAATGGTCCACTATATATTACTTATTTAGTTAATAGTGGCAATATTGGTAGCCATAATAGATGTTATTAGGTATTATAGTTTATGATAGACTATTACTGTAATACTGTTCTATTCTGCTGACATTTGAAGAACAACTTTTATTGACTATTTTACTTAATCATTAAACGAATAAAATAATGCAACGTTTAAAAAACAAAGTTTCTGATGTAGGTACTATTTTTGTGAAAACGGGTAAAAATCCTACTTTTCTTACATCAGGGGTTGCGGGGATTTATTGATTCCGCCGTTTTAATATAAGTTCTGCTGGTTATCGATTCCGCCGGAAATTTATTTATGTTAATTCCGCTGACTGTTTATCAAACAATAATCGATGTATCATATTGTACAGATTTTTTTTAATAAATAGTATAAGTAGACACAGTTTAATACCACAACTGTAAATGTATTTTTTTTATTTAAATAATAAGATTTTAAAAAACGATTCAAACATCAATAATTGACGTCCACAACTGACAATATAACCTAATTACTATAGTAATTACATATTATATTATGGCGAAAAAAAAAACAATAAAATACAATGTAAAATTTGTTAAAATAATAAAATAATATAACTCAAATTGTTATTTTTACAAATTTAAGTAAAATTGTGATTTTTTTAATATATTTATGCAATATAAAACATATTTTATATCGTTAAATAACATTAACATGAATTTAAATGTAAGCCTTTTTACATTTTGTTATTATTAAAATAAATAATTTACAAATATTCAGCGGATTGATAGTCAGCGGAATCAATATCTAAAAAAATTCGGCGGAGTCGATACGTGGCGAATCCATAGATATTTTACAGGTAAAAATGTCATTTTGACGCAATCGATAAGCGCCCAGGGTTGCAAATGTCGGAACGCACACCCGGTGTAGGCTAGTATATCCTGGTATTAGCTATATATATGTATCCTATACGATATGTACGATGTAACTACACTAAATCGATTTTCGAAACTTTTTTTCTTGATTTATTACTGATGAAGATAATATTAAATCGAACAAAAAATGATTACAAACGATAATAACTATTATAATAAAATACGAACAAAATAGGCAGTGAAAACAGAATTTTTTTTCTTTCTGAACTAAAATGTAAAAGATATAGAGTCTGTGATATTAAATGAAAAATTGTAATACTACATGACACGTGCCACAATAATGATTGCGGTCATCGCTCTTTGTGAGATGTGTTCGTGTTATCGTGTTAAAAACGCCGAATTTATTCGACGACTGCTTTCTACATAACATTATTATAATATATTGAGTATATTATAACATAACGTCGTTATTTTTACGGCGTAGATTCTCGCTCGTCAGCCATTAAACATTTCGTAAAAATATATTCTACGAGCGCGCACATTGTGGCGCCGACGACGAGTAGACGGTTGGTAGGCACATGCGTCGTTTCCCGGGTGACGCCGGCGAGGGTCAAGGCTGCATAATATTTCACTTTTCCCGGCCTCGAAAATAACGATCGGCGTTGTTGGTCGTTGACACCGTCCCGCAGGCTGACGAAATAATATTGTACGTAGGTCGTAGGTATTATACATAATATATTAAAAGCCGGTTTTTTTAAATAAACACTATAAACTGTGTTTTTCGTTTAGGCCTGACAGGTGGTGTGTCCGGGATTCCGTAATGGGTAGAGCGTACACACGTAGTACTAAAATGCATATATTATTAGATAATAACACATTATCATAAATTATAATTTATAAAACGACGGTAGAGGAATATAAATGAGAAAGATTCTATCTTAAATTCATGAACGCGTATTATAATTTATTAAAAAAAAAAAATAATAATAATAATAAATAGTAAGTGTAGGTACGCCCGAATTAGGCGATATAGCCATGTATTAAGTAAGTCTATTATACATCCATGGTTTAGCGGCCGTAAGCATAATAACAATGTATATTATAAACTATAATTTATAATCAAGACATTTCTTGTTATAGGTATAAGATTTAGACTACACGGATATACAACTTATATTGAATATTGTGTTGCAGGTATAATAAATAATAGGACTACGTAGTTCGAACAAAACAAAATATTAATCACCATGATATATATTTATTCTTTATTTGTACCTATTGATTTTATTAAACTTCAGCAGCAAACTTTCTCTTTATTTTTAAAATATATTTATATAAAATAATATGTAGTACTTATGTACATTGGAAGAATATTAATTGTTAAAATTATTTATCCAGCCCAGTCATGTTGGGGAAGGAAATGAGATCGCTTGATATGTCTGATCCTCGTAATTTATTATTTCTCGTATATAATATAATATATTATATTTTATACTGTGATAGTGCCTATATATTATTTTTAATTACGTTTAAAATATTATTCTATTATTATAATTAATGTCCGTTTACTATTATCATTATACGCTCATAGCGTCTCACACCCACACACAAGCGCCCGCGTAGGTATATAGGTGGATTTCCATGGCGCGTGGCTCGGCGAGCCACGGGTAAATGCGCTGGCTTGGCAAGTACGAGGCTACGGACAACCGACTTGTAACACTACACGGGGCTGTGGGAACGCTCTTGCTTGTCTATAGACGCGGTATAGCTAGGCCAGGCTCGTGTCCATCCGAAAATTGTCTGTCCGATGTGTCTGCGCTAGAGCTCTGCACGGTCTGGTCTATACCAGTCCGAACAGGACCCTACCGGACCAGGGTCTTTGTGTTTTTCGGTCTTTGTGTATTATAATTTAATGTGGTTCGTTCCGGTTCGGTCTCTTCGTCTAAAAAACAAAAAATGGTCCAGTCCAGTCCGCCTTCAAATTTATATTAGGTATATATTGTCCGGTCTATAGTGATCTGCATTTTGAACGTTGATGTAATAATATAATTTATATTAGGTACGTTGAAAAATAAAAATCATTATCATAATGAAATAATCGTTTGGTCTGGCTTCATTTTTATTTTATCGGCCTGGTCCGGTCCGGTCCGGTCCTAGTCTTTGTTAAAATGTATTAGTCTGGTCCACCGGTCCGGTTCTGGTCTTTGTCAAAATATATCAGTCCGGTCTGGTCTGGCTTAATTTTTATTTTATCGGTCCGGTCCAGTCCTGGTCTCTGTTAAAAATTATCAGTCCGGTCCGGTCTAAAAGAAAACGGACCGTGCAGAACTGTAGTCTGCGCCAAAGTAAACGAGCCGCGCATTTAGACAGCGTTACCACAGGCGTGAGGTTCGGCGAGCCTACTGTAGTGCATTATTAATTTATGTTGTACGCATTTTGATGCACACTCATATACATTTTTTTAAGATTTAGATAAATTTAATTTAATAAAGATGGAAAAGGGATATTATAAGGTTATAGGTTAATTTAGGTTAATTATAAGGTTCTAGAGTTTTTGCAGGTATATGAAACCCACAATTATACCCGATTACATAAATCGAAATGTAATTTTATTATATCGCGTTTTAGATTCTGAGTGGGACGATGAATGTATTGATTTTACGATGATGTGTGGTTTTTTTATTTTTGTGTCTGCCGTCACCTTTTAGAACAGTAAAAATGCTCAGATTGTCTTCAACTGTATCTCTTCTGATAGGAAAGTGAATCTAGTTGGTACTGTGGGGGGGGGGGGGGGTGTAACTCTAAACAAATGAACGTATATACCTGACATTTTCACTGGTCTTTTATATTTGCATTTTCTACACACGATAAAATTTTAAAAATATTTTGATTTGTTTTGAACTGTTTAGGAACATTTTCAGTTTCCAATTTTAATAGTATTTTTTTCTATGGATGTCTATAAAACTTTATTTGTTGGGTAAGAAAGCTTGAAAATTTAATACAAGGCTCCTAATATATTGCTACAAAGAAATTTAAAAATATTAAAAATCCTTAGTCCCAGTTTTTGTTTATTACTTAAAAATATATAATAAAAAATAATAAAATGAAAAAAATGTAATAATTGTTTTTTCATTATATATTTACAATAAATCAAATTAAAGATAAACGATTTACAGTGTACCGTCACCATTGAGTTTCGAATAGTTTCATCGATTAAACATTTACGGTGAGAAGACCGTCGCCACCGAAGTTATTATAATAAATATCAGATATTTGAAATTATATCCATTATATAAACGACACATTTAACTGTAGACATAACCGATAACTGATTACAAACTAGTGTAATTATTATGAAATTTGTTCAAACGCAAATATGATTGTCGGCAACCGATGGCTATCGCTATTATATAATATACTTTTCAATTATCAAGATATTGAATTTGGACAGGTATAATTCTGTCATTTGATGTTCAAATTTTTTGTACGTTGGACGTCTTATACGTCTTAGTAATCATCAAATATTCTTATTAATGTCATTATCATAACTTTTTTTTAAACTAATTTTGATAATTTTTGTTGTTATAATATATATATATAGTTCTGGTGGCCGGACGCTTAATTACAAATATTATAATGTATATTTTAATATTGTATATACTTATTATATTGGTCTTGGGTTTAATTATGACCTAATAACTAATATGTATGGTACATATTGAGTTTATTATAAATGCGTGGATTTAAGTATGTAGTTTTAGTGCGTCCATGCTTTTATTATATAATATTAAATGTTGTGCATCGACTAACAACCTGGGTGATCCGTGCGCAGCAGGAAGTCCGCTCGATGCAGGTAAAGTAAACTCGGTGGGTTCTCACGTCCAAAGCGGCCCATTAAATATTATACCGATAAGGTCAAGGTTTTAGAAATGCTATAATAAACCGAAAAAAAAAACGTAGGTACACAGAAGAAGGCGATAGACATAATATTATATAAGTATATACGATAATTCGTTATAAACATTATAGTATAGTGCATCGAAGGACGACAATAATAATATATTATACTAAGGTGCGACCGGTTTTAATGTTTTCGAACAGAAAGAATTTCCAAATAATGATACGTATTTTTTTCTTTCCTTACCTTCGACGCGTCTATACATTCATTTAAAATAATACACGAAAAACCCATATAATATAATTCATGTATATACGCATTCAGAGAGGGTCGAGTTCATTTAGGCGTATACAATAGTAAGTATACGAGAAGGTTATCGTAGGTATACATCATCAAATGTAAAAGCGATTACAAAAAACATTCGTCCTATTCGTCCGTTGTGTTACCTATATTTTTTTTAAATTCCTCAAGTAGAAGAAAAAATACACATTTCAAAATCTTTATAATTTATATACATAATTTTACTGCACGTGTGTTGTGATTGAACTCCTTCTAAACGGTTGGACCAATTTAAATGAATTTTTTTGTATGAGTTTGGGTTACGCCCCGGATGGTTTAGATTCACAAATCATCACCCTAGGACCAACCAGGGGATGTGCTCAAACGGGGATTTAGAGATTTACGGTGGAAATTTTTGTTTATAAATGGTTGCCATGGGTTTTAAAGCTATTATAATAATAATTATTGGTTGCCGTGAAATCAGAGTATTCATTCAATGCATTTAATTTTTTTGTATGCTGTGTTTTAATATTATATGTATCACAACTACGTAAATATTGAGTGTGTTATACTCACTTATAAGTTACGTACAAACAGCACGGGGTCCGCGATCTACCGCAGGTAGATTGCCTACCTGATAATATACTGCTGCGAATCACAATTTTTATTCCAGGCAACAGAAAAGTTAAGATAAACTTTGATCACTATACACTGAATATTAAATAACGAATTGAACAAAGTTTGAGTCATATACAGTTGGCACATTTAACGAGAAACAAAGTGCACGAGATCAGCTAGTAAAAATATAATATGGTAATTTTATTTGTTTATTATCGATCATCCGCTGCACTGTGCACCGTGTATTACATTTGTCACTTGGCCGGCCATCAGATAATTGTCCGTTGTAGGTACCATGATTCATTACTATTTTCAATAAAACTTTCAAATAAAAGTAAATAATAATAACACCCGCATGTGTTGTGTCCGTTATAAACACGTACGAATACGAATACGTTAGGTACGTTTTAAAAATCAGATGAACACATTTAAGCATTTCCGGTTCAAACTATTATATATATAGCACCTACTGCAAAGTTTAATGTGGTAATGTGGTATACTACCAGTATATTACGGAATTATACGAAATATGAAAATATAATTTTATAGGTAGCTAAGTCCTTGAACTATAGATATCATTTATGTTAAAATAGTCTGATAAATAATAAAATAAAAATAAATTATAAATGTACCTATATTTTTGATTAACTGAACTACTTGAATTAAACTCACAATCAATTAAATATCCAAACTGGTACAGTAAAAAAAACATATAATTATGAACAAAGGCTAAAAAAATGTGTTTGGAACTAACGAAAAAATCAGAAATCAAATATTTTTTATAAAATGTATCATTTTTATTTCGGAATTTTTAGCCTTTTTTTTATTAATTATTAATTTTATTTTATTTTATACTTATTTTTTTTTAAATTTGTAATGTTTCAGTAGTTAAGTTGATCAAACATATACATTTATAATACTCTATCATATATTTTATGAAAATAAAAAAATGTTTTATATTTTATTTAAAAAATATAATTTCATATTAAATAATAAATAGTAAAATATTATTAAATTCAACATTAGGTATTGTGTTCAATAAAAAACTTTAAAAAAGAATGGGGGAGGGGAAAGGTCCTACTAGACCGAAAACAGTCGGCGGGAAAATGTCCATTTACTATTATCATTATACGCTCATAGCGTCTCACACACATACCGCGCGCGTAGGTATTTAGGTGGATTCCCATGGCGCGTGACGGCGAGCCACAAGTTAAATGCGCTGGCCTGGTACACTACACGCACCGTGGGAACGCTCTTGCTCGTCTATAGGCGTGGTATAGCTCGGCCAGACTCGTGTCCATCCGAAAATTGTCTGTCCGATGTGTCCACGCTTAAATATAAGTTAAATTTATTTATAAATAAAGAATAATTCTATTTTAACGTATTAACTTACATCAGTACAGGTATACTAATAAAATACAAAATATTTGTATGAATTTTCAATCTTAATTTAACTAGTCATTTAATTTAAATACAAATAAATACAAATAAATAATTATATTATATTATATTATATATTTATATGTGTTCTATACCAGCAGGCAGCACGGCAGCATACAAAAACAATTTATAATATTAAAGCTTTAAAAACAAGATATCAACATAGTTCAATACGTGCAACTATTTATACTACCATCAAATAAACAATTTATTTATATATTTAAAACTAAATACAAATCATTAAAAAATCAAAATCGATCCAGCAATCAAAAAAAAATAATAATAATAATATTAAAACTTCAATATCATGTTTTAATATAATTATAATGACATTTAACTTAAACTATTAAAACACAAAATATATTTATGAATTTTAAATTTTTTAACTTAACTAGAAAATATCATTCTAAGATCAATACATTCTTTCGCTTCACTCATATTCTAAAATTTTTAAAATAAAAATCGCAACGTAATGAAATTACAATTATTTTTTTTAGTTGTAGGTAAGTACCTACTACATTTCGATTTTTGTGATCGGGATGGTGTGGGTTCGATATTAATTGTGGTTGGGTTTCATAAAATATATTTATCTAGTTTTTGGGATAGTGTTGATCTAGGCATACCTACACATATTTTAAATGTTTGATATAGATCATAGGACATATTTTCATTTTTTTAGTTTTTTGTTTTTTTTTTTATTGAGATTTTCATATATTTTATAAATCTCGGTAGAATACTAGAATTAATTTAAAAAAAAATTATGATTACCTATATTTTATAACATTGACATAATATAATATTTTAAATTAAGAATATTATACAACGAATTTATTGGGCGGTTCAACCACATGGTTCAAACCATTATGTGTGGTCCGGCGTTTTTTCCATTATACCTAACATAACGTTCATTAAATCGTTTGGGTTATAGTAAAAATTTCAACATTCTTAAAATACCTTTAACTTTTAAAATTTAAAAGCGCAACGACTTGCTTTCATAAATAATGTCACAATTAAATTTTTTAATATGTAATTTTGCTCTAGAACCAAAATTGAGCGAGTTCTACTCAGACTGCGTACACGCGTTTCGTCAATGTCGTACGTGTGTAAGACGGAGACAACACATGTGAGTGTCACATCCTCTAATGGGGCCTCGTTATAGCATTGATTTAAGAGGACGTCAGTACGTCTCACCCGCATGTGTTTTCTCGTTGCATAAACTGTTTTGCGCGAAACAAATTCTTCCTGAAAAATGTAGAAAAAACTAGGATTTTTATGTAAAACCAAGTTTTGGTGCAACTAAGAAATCTATATTATACGGCAATACCATGAATATTTAAAATTTTCATCTGATGTTTTAATGTTTGTATTATTATTTTATATACAACATTACAATTTCAAAATATTTTGACTATTTTTGAGCTATTTTAAGGCATAAAAAAAATTTGGATATTTATTAGTTTTTTTTTACTGTCGATAAAAAAATTTTCGGTTGATAAAAATACTTTAAAATTTAATAAAAAGTTTCCGTTTTTCGATACGATGATATTTTATCATTGAATTCAAATTTAACACCATTTATTACAGTGATCCAGTTGTAACCTACTATACAGCAGAACCGTATTCACCCATTTGATGACCATATGTACTATAGTAGGTTAGGTAGTAACTTAATAGTATAGGTACATATAATATGTATTATATGTATATCAACTTATAAGTTATAACGTATGTTTTATAGTCTATTTTATATAATATCTTGAATAGTCTATACTTTATACTCTATAGTCAATATAGTCTATAGAGTATAGTGTTAATTAATAATAATCACTATTTTCTTTTTTATTATATTTATTTCATCAACTTCCTTTCCACAATGTATGCTAACGAATTAATTCAATCAAATTTAATTTAATTTAAATATTTTAAACGCATAGTTATTAGATTACAACTTAAAAGGTTATAGGTCAAAATTCCCATTTATTATACCGTCAAGGTGACTTTCTTTATTAACCAGTTTTAGTGTTCCAGTGAAAATAATACGTTAGATTTAGTTGGTAATATCATTATTATTCATTGAGTATATATTTTTTAAATACATTCAACGGTAATAGGTATATGTATACGATTAAAAATATTATCTATTATAAAACCTATATGTATGACTGTATGAGATCATTAATGCTTATCTGTTGCTTCATTATTTTATTTTTCATTTTAATTTTCTACGTGTTTGACCTTTCGAGTAATATATAATTTAAACACTTACAACTAGTTAACAAAAAAATATATGCATTATATGTGTATGGAAAAACTAAAATCTAAAAAAAAATTATAACTACGGAATCATGAAAACCATTACAAAATTGTACACACTTTACATTTCTAAATAATTTTTATTTCGTATAAGTGATTTTACTATATAATATGTATGTACTTACTATATAGCTAGTTATTTATAATAATATTTTAATTTTAAAATGTGTAGCGTTGGTAATAATTACATTATTAACTTATAACATACGGACGCTTACCCCAAGGACACATGGGCCATCATGGGCCCAAATCATCAGGAAATTCCCGATGGCCGATGGGCCGTGTAGCTAAGGGGTTAACTGGGCCACAAGTCATGGGTTATAACTGGTGGTATTTAAAATGTTAAACCCATATTTTTTTACTGTATTAAATAATCTAATTAACATTAGTATCTAAAGACACTAATAAAAAAAAAATGAAGGCTGGTATTTAAATTTAATTAAGAAAAATAAAGTTAAGTACTAAAGTTATACTAGAATATTTTAATTTAATTTTAACCATTGACTTATAATTTAATAAATACAGTAAAATGGTGGCCTATTATATTATGCCTTCTTTTTTTTTAACTTTTATGTCTATTGTAAAATTTGTTAAAATAATAAAATAATATAACTCGAATAGGTACCTAGTAATTGTTATTTTTACAAATTTAAGTAAAATTGTAATTTTTTAATATATTTATACAATATAATAACAGTAAAATATATAGTGTAAAATTATGGGTGCCTATTATCTATTTGATATTTTAAAAATTATCATATAATTACAGTTATAATGTGTACTAATGAAATAAAACATATTTTATATCATTAAATAACATTACATGTAAATATAGGCCTTTTACATTTTGTTATTATTAAAATAAATAATTTAAAAATATTCAGCGGATTGATAGTCGGCGGAATCAATATCTAAAATAGTTCGGCGGAGTCGATACGCGGCGCAATATTTGGCAAAAATTCCTTTTGTCGAAATCGTCGTAATATTATTGTCATAATTATTATTTATAAGTGGTGCATCACTTAGGTTAGGTACATGTATAGTGGCGTTAAACAGACACTTTGTAGTTTGTTCTATCTATTATTTAGTTCTCTATTGTTTGAGTTGCATACCGCAGACATTTTATACGATGAAAATAAATTGAAAAAAAATCGATCGCGGACTCTTTGTACGGTAGGTATAAATAAACCAGGAAATATATTTACTACTTCAGTGTATTATAGTGTGCACTGTGTACTGTGTAATGTCTTATGATGTGAATAGATTTATACTGCACATTTTAATTATTATTGTTAATTGAAACTATTAACTCGTAAAATTGAATACTCTTTAATACAATTTTATCGTTTCTCTATTATAATTTATAATTGTATGTTGTGCATACGTTAAAAATTCACGAAGCCTGTAATCTGTACATTGTACGTAGCACGAATTTATTATCATAACTATTATTATTATTATCATTATTTGTCTGTTAACTACATGAGTTTTTTAATAACAAATTATGTGATATGTATAAATTATTTCTTTCTACTTCAAATAGTACAAACTGTCCTCCATCATAGACATTTTATTACCATATGAAATAGTACAAACTGGCCGCGGTTTTAATTCTTTCTAGGTGACCGTACAAAGTGTCCTACAATCGTAGCGGCTGGCCAGTCTTCGCACCTTATACATATTGTGAGTACCTATTTATTATTATTTATAATTATTTGTTGAGCCAGTAGGGATATATTATTTTTTTTTTTTCGTTAATAAACAACCAAAAATCACGACTTATATTTAAGGGGCCTCATCACTACGCCTTTTTTCAAAAAATTCAGAATTTCCAACTTAAATATTTAATTAACTAAATACAATTTTAAAAATGTGTCTCGATCGATCCCTCATACATATTGTGGAAAAAAGAATATTTTGTCAGAATGCTAATCGAGACGTCGTATTGTTGGAATTAGAATCGTATGCTGGAGTGAAAAATAAAAATTTTTTCGTGATCACAATATTACATACTGACATGTGCGTACGAGAGCCCTCCGTACCGCTACAATTGACCCGCATGGACACCACACACACTAATAATCATTAACGACTAATACATAGATCTCGAGTGGCGATGACGAGATTAGAAATTGCATATTATAAATATAAATAATAATATAAATGATTCTGCTTAAATCAATGCTATAGCCTGGCTCCTTAATATTTAACATTATGTGACATGTGTTCCGAGAAAAAGAAATGTAAAACGATATACTGCGTCGGGGCATATATCGATTGCTCCAAAATTACCTTTTAATCTGTAAAAAATCTATCGATTGAGCAGCTGGTGTATCAACTCCGCGGAACTTTTTAACATATTTGATTCCGCCGGGCGCCGACTTTCAAACCACTGAATATTTGTAAATTGTTTATTTTAATAATAACAAAGTGTAAAAGGCTTATGCTTACAATTATGTTAATGCTATTTTATGAATTTATGATATAAAATATATTTTGTTTCATTAGTAGGTACACACTATAACTCACTGTAATTTGTAATAATATGACGATTTTACTTCATTTTGTAAAAATAATAATCACTAGGTAGATTTGAGTTGTATTGTTTTAAATAAATATTATCCGTTGTCAATATTTAAATTGTTTTTTGAAATGTTTATATTTAAATATAGCCGACCCGTCACAGCTTCGCCCGTGATTGGTCGTTTATTTTGCCTCTGGACGATGATATTATGTATAATTGTTTATTCAAATTTTATTGTTTAATGTGGTCGGCAAGTAAATATGAAAAAATGGTTAATGCAAACGTATTGAAATGTTTCTAGCGGTATTAATGATAAATATATTTTTATTACAAAAAAAAACGATCCCGTGTATTTCGTTGCTCGTTAAATGTACCAACTCTATATGACTCAAACTTTGTTCAATTTGTTATTTATTATTCGGTGTATGGTGTTACACCTAACCTAACCGTTGTGCCCAGTATAAACATTCTGATTCGTAGCAGTATAATATACTAATTATATATTATTATCTGCTGTTTGTACGTAAGTGTATGATTTAGCTCTAGAGTATCAAAATTATACCAAGTTAGTCATTTTTACTAAATTCCACCTACGATGGATTAATATAATCAATTAATATAAAAACCTAACGTAACCTAACCGTACTGAAGTCCGATGAATAAAAAAATTTAACCCTTTTTTAAGTATTCTATCTTCTTCCCAGAGGTATAATCTAAACACAAACATTATATATTTTTCTTATATTGACGAAAAATAATAATACAAATTAACAAACATGCCCGATTAACCAATAGCAACCAATATATAATACACTATTATTATTTTAATCAGCAACATTAAGCTAAATTATTTTTTTCTGGAGAGATGTCGCCACTATTGTATTTTCGTCATCCATATTTCCTACTTTTCTGGTGGATCTTAAAATGTTCTTTCATAAGAACGTTGATGATGCCTTACATAATTTATATTGGCGTAGCCACATAGGACAGCTGAGACATGCCCTGGACCGTCCCTTTACATAATTGTTGGTATATAAGAACCTTCTCAGTTCTCCTAACAATTACGAATACAACCATAGACCTAGTATAAGGTCTATGAATACAACAAAAAAAGAATTAGCGAAATCGGTCCAGCCGTTCACTCGTGATGCCGCGTCCAAAGGAATATATATTTAATTTATATATATAGATACATTTATATCATATTATAATATAGATAGATTGTTGAATTTTACTTCTCGGAACAATTATTCATATCTACTCGCCGATAAAACACACACAAAAGAAAAAAGGCCAGGTTGCAGGTAGCTGGAAACCGCGGGCCGCCGTGCCGCACAATATGTGAAATTAAATATACTGGTATACAATTTACACGTTTATTTTAATTAATAATTATTTATTAACTTTATTGGACTAAATTTATGCCTAAAACCTTCTCTGTGATTTCCTCTTTGATTTAAAAAAAACTGCATGACGATTGAATAAGTAGTTTTGGAGTTTATCCTGAACATACAAACAAACGCTATCATTTTATACATTAGTATAGATAGATAAAACTTACTTTATACTATTATAGCAAACTAAGTGTACTCTAACCCATATTGATAATTAAAAAAAATGCCGTATATTAATTATAATATCTCGGTTATTGTTTAATTAACAGTCGGCGGAATCAACATAAATAAATAACCGGCGGAATTGATATTAAAACGACAGAGTCGATAAAACCTCGTGCGTCTTTTACGAGCGATTATAATTAATATAATATTATACAGAAAGACGATTATACTTTTTAAAAACGCCGAATCTATTCGACGACTGCTCTTTACTAAACGTTATAAAATATATTGAATATTTTATTGCATTATTATCATAAGGTCGTTATTTTTACGGCGTAGATTCTCTCTCGACAGCCGTTAAATATTTCGTAAGCGGGAAGACCGATAATATTATATTATACGAGCACTCACATTGTAGCAACGACGACGAGTAGACGGTTGGTAGGCACATGCGTCGTTTCCCGGGTGACGCCGGCGAGGGTCAACGATACTTAATATGTATTTCACTTTTCCCGGCCTCGAAAATAACGATCGGCGTTGTTGGTCGTTGACACCGTCCCGCAGGCTGACGAAATAATATTATACGTAGGTCGTAGGTATTATACATAATATATTATAAGCCGGTTTTTTTTTTAAATAAATTAATAAACCCTATAAAACGTGTTTTTTGTTTAGGCCTGGCAGCTAGTGCTGCGTTCGGGATTTCGTAATGGGTAGAGTGTACATGTGTAGTACCATGTATTATTAAATAATATCATATTATCATAAATTATACATTATACATTATAAAACGACGGTAGAGGAATATAAACGAGAAAAATCCTATCTTAAATTCATGAACGCGTATTGTAATTAATTAAAAATAAAGAAATAATAATAATAATAACTAGTAAGTGTACGCATATAGCTATATAGGTAGGACGTAGGTCTATTATACATCTATAGTTTAAGCATAATAACTATGATTTTATTATAAATTATAATTTATTATCAAGACATTTCTTGTTATAGGTAGAAGATTTAGCCTACACGGATATACTACTTATATTGAATATTGTTGTACAGGTATAACAATAGTGCGTACAAAACAACATATTAATCACCATGATATATTTTTAATTTGTATTTGTAATGATCTTATTAAACTTCAACAGCTAACTTTCTCATTATTTTTAAAATACATTTTTATATATTAATATGTATAGTACTTATGTACATTAGAAGAATATCAATCGAAAAAGTATAAAATATACCAAATATACGATTCCACGAGTTAATGCCTAAGCAACAGCAATATAAAAAATATATCCCATGTTTAAATTTAAAAGTTGTGATCTACGATTACTAAGTAGTAAGTAATGACTATAATGACTATATTGTAGTTATTGTTCCTAAATAATTGTTTTCGTGTAAAGATTTAGAGCTGTTGGTACTTAAAGCTGTTGGTATAGCGTAGTCAAAATGTAAAATACTAAAGCCTCAACAAACAAAAAAATACATGTAGGTTTTGATTATAAATCCATAACTTGCGTGTATAATGTTATAAACCATACGGATACACGGTGTACTAAGATTATGACTAATCGTTATATTTTATAATTTTTGTCGTTTTATCGTTAAATGTGTATGCAGGAATTAGGAAGTGTTTTCTGTGGGATATCAGTATATCTCACATATTTTTTTGTACAATACGATGTTATGAAATATAAATATTTTTATAAATAAGTTTAACTAATAAAATTAGTTCTAATTATATTTTATATTTTTATGGAATGTTCATCTGTTTATGCTGATTAATTTAATTTTAACCGATTAGTTTAATACATTATATTCTTACCTATGTAATTATTTCAGTATTTGGGTGTAGCATTGAATACCTTTCACCTATACAACACTCTATAACCTTGGTAAAGAAAATATAATAATATTCTTTCCTCTTTCCCCTCAGTGCTTTCTCTATCTCTCTCTCGCACGCCACGCACAGTTTCCAAACAAACACGTATTCTATACGAGTAAAATTATTAACTAAACGATACACCTGCGCTCTAGCCCACGCACACGCACACACACTACGTACACTCTCACGTACACGAGCAGCACACTCACAATGTATTGTATTAGAATGAGACACAAAAGCTGCCGACCCTCTGGCAACAACCCTGAGGCCACTCATCCGAGATGCGTCGTTGTTAAAATGTAACGACTGGTATAGTGATAATACCCCGTGGACACTTCTACTCTGCTCGTGAACCCTTCGAAAAGACCCATCGCACTGCGTGTTTGAGCAGCTGCAGTACGGCGCGGTCGCAGCTGAAGTACTGAAAATAATATTTTTTCTCGTAAGATTGACGATTTGAACACTTATAATATTTACTTTTCTCGCTACAATTTTACAGTTTTACAGTTTCGAGTTGTATCTTTGAAATTACAATAGTGTTATATTATTACAAAACTATTGCACGAAAATGTCGAACACGACTGTACATATTAAAAGATTATTAAATCATATAATATTTTATGATAAAATCCGTTTATTCGTTATTGGCTTCTATAGTAATCTATAAGGAAGTTAGAAGGTTACCGAATTTATATAATAATATCTAATCGTCCGCCTTCTAAATGTGAAAGCAATTAATTGTGTATAGGCGTATAGCACGAATTTATATAACTAGATTTTTATATCTCGTGGCGAATGACTACATATTATTATTGTACATGTTATTGAAGATTATTGAAACCAAACTATATATTATTATATTTATACTTTATAGTTGTACGTGTGTCACGTGATGAACGTGACGTACATGGGTCTTATTTAGGATCGATTTATTTTATACAATATAATATTTTTCGACGAAATTACTATCTATGATAAGATAAAATAAATTCAAGAGAATTGGGTTAGTGCCTGGGCATGACGTAAGGAGATTTAAATTGAGTTGTATTACTTGCATTGTACTATCCGATATTCGAAAATCATTGAAACTCTAAAAATTATTTTAAGTCGTCGGTAATCTTGAATTAGTTTTTAAATTTTCAATAATATCATTGTTTGTCCACTATAATAATATATACATAGACCTGCAACGAATAGTGCTTTCACCGTACCTACCTCACAATGAATTTAGAAGGCTCATATTATATACTATATTATTATGTACATCCGTGGACTTATTGCCTCTAATAATTTTTTAAAATAATCTCGTATTTGTTTTAACTTTTAACTATAATTTCTTCATACGAGGCTATAAATACGACGAGTTTATGAATATCTTTTACTTTTACCTCATCTGCCCGAGTAACTAATGGCAACTATTTATACATTCAAATTACGAATACATTTCTATCAATTTTGTTATTTTGTTGTAATTCAAAAACAAATAATTGAAGATACATGACAATTAACAATTTGACTAAATGTTTAAATTCTCATTTTCTATACACCATAAAATTTTCAAAATTTTTTGACTTTTTTTGAGCTGTTTACGGACAATTTTAAAATTCAATTTTAGATTTTGAGTGGAAAAATGAATGTATTGATTTTACAATGTGTGTTTTTTTTTTATTATTTTTTTTTGTGTCTGTGTATACGATAAGTAGTCAAAATAATACTTCGATTTTCAGCTTAAGTATATTGTTCGATGGGAAAGTGAACATTGATTATGCATTGAGGAGGTCAGAATTCCTTATAGTTTTTAAAATCGACGGGAAAAACGACATAAAAATTAAGGAAAAACCAAAATTTTTACGCAAAATAGGTTTTCAAAAAATCGATTTTGGTTTTTGGTGTAATTCTAAAATAAATGAACGTATATACATGATATTTTCACTGGTCTTTTATATTCGCATTTTCTATATATAAAAAATTTTCAAAATATTTTGATTTGTTTTGAACTGTTTAGGAACAATTTCAGTTTCCAATTTTATTAGTATTTTTTTCTATGGATGTCAATAAAACATTATTTGTTGGGTAAAAAAACTTGAAAATTTAATACAAGGCTCCTACTAGATTGTTACTACGATATTTGAAATATATTAAAAACCCTTAGTCACAATTTTTATTTATAAACATTTAAAGTTTAAATCTTGACAAAATACGGAAAAATCACGAATATTAGCAAAATATTTTGAGTTGAGGATTCATAAAAATTTTTCTTTTTAAATCTAGGATTCGAAAAAGTAATACAAGAATTCCTCATAAGTTTGTCTACCTTTATCAAAAAAAAAAAAAAAATGTCTACAAGCAAATCAAATTTTTATAAGCGTTTGAAGTTCATATTTTTAAAGATTGGATAGTCCTCTCGATTTCTCATGTACCGTTTTTGTTATTTTTTTATAGTTCAAAAAGGAATGACTGTAGATAAACGAACATTTTACTGAATATTTATATTTTTATTTTCTATACACCATAAAATTTTGAAAATATTTTGACTCTTTTTGAGTTGTTTACGGACATTGTCAGTTTTCAATTTTTTTAGTTTTTTTTTTTATAAATACCAATACTATTTTATTTGTTGAGTAAACAAGCGTGAAAATTTAATGCAAGGCTCCTTAAATATTGTTACAATAGTTGTTGAAAAATATTAAAAATACATATGGACAATTTTTTTTTATAAGCATTCACAGTTCAAACTTTGACAAAATATATCAAATTTAAAATTTAATAATTATTTTGTAGTTAAAAATGTATAAATGTTCAACTTTTATAGTTAAGGATTTAAAATTTAAAACAAAGTTCCACGTAAATAGGTTCTATATAAATTACTTTTTGCACAATAATATCATTAAATATACTTAATAATATCATATGCTGACTGACCGTTTTCACTAAGAAAAGATTTTCTTATACAATGATATTATATCATTGAATTCAAATTTAACACCATCCATTACAGTGACCAGCTTGTAACCTAATGTATATAGCAGAGTGACAACCACTTATCCACTTTTTCAACTTTTAAGTGAAGATGATTAAATTTAATTAACTTAAGTTGCTCAGTTAATTATTTTCTTATTATTTGGTTATGATCTTATCGTTTTGTTTTAGACTACCAACATGTCTTCGTCTCAGTCTCCTTCTCCGTCATCTTCAAAAGATGGTGAACCATTATTCAACCTTCAAAAGGCGTTGGACAAATGTGTGTCTGATTGGGATAAAGCTAAGGCAGCTAGAGATAAAGCAGAAGAAGACCTTGCGCTTATTTCACCAACACGGCCGAAGGATGCCAAGCCATTTATTTTTAAAAACACCACGTAGTCGTCATAACTATATAACGCCTATATTATTATACTCTTCAAATTATAAAATTATATTATTTTTTCATTTTTATTTGTGTACCGTACGCAGGTGTTCGAAATAAAACGAGTTGTTAACAAAAATAAATGATGACATTGTTTTTATTATTAATATATTATTCATTTAAAAAAATACTAAAAAATATTATTGTAGTGGTAATTACGCGTTCATTTAAAAAGTTTTAAAAATCGTATTATATTATTATATATACAACTGTTGGACTGTCAGTATTATCGTACGTCAGGTATTGAATAAAATATGCAACTTAATTTAATAAAAGTGAGGTACTTAATATATTTTCAGGATGTCTACTGCTTTATATTGCTGATGTCCATCGAAAAGACGGAGGTGTAATTTTCATTTTAATATCGTATGTTTATCGATAAGTAAGTTGTTTTTATTAAGGATTTTATCAATTTCGTTGAATAAAATAAAGTCAATGTGGATTTCGTACGGTATTAAATACAATTATATACAAACCCAAGTCAAATTACAAACTATGTATTGTACCAAAACAGATGCATCCAATGCCATTTGTCTTCGTTATCTTTAGTTATGACTTATGAGTTACAATTTCTGAAAAAATAATTAAATACTTCATGAAATTTACTTGACAAAGACGTTTCCAGTTTTTATTAACCAAAAACCTTTTAACACTAACCTTTCAACTGCTAAAAACAGGGTTTTAATTTCTGCTGCTTTGTTTGTCACCATAGACACTAATTAAAATGATAATATTATAATATAAATACAACTCACAAGCTATAATATATTATAACAATATAAAATATCCAGACTGACAATCCGCCTTTTGTTTTTTTATGAATTAATAATAGGCAAAAAGTTCATAATTCGTTTCAAATTTCTAAATATATTAATAAAATGAGTTTCCAAATCGATGAAACTTATTAACCGGATCTTGTAATATATTTTGGAATATTATAAAATAAATTTTATAGGGATTATATTATATTTAATTTTATTATTATTTGTATTATAACTTAACAATAAAAATTGGATGGATATATAAGTTAATTATACTAAAAATATAATGTTTACAATATATTTATATTTTATAGTTTTGTCAAAAAAGCCACGATTAGGGAGTGTGATGTTACAAAATTAAAACATTTTTGCGATTATGATTTCCTTGCAATGGTAAATGAATTTTTTATTTATTTACTCACATTTTTTTTTACACACGTTCCACCTTCGTTATAAGGGTTTTGTATAGTCAACTTTAATGACATATTGAACAAGAATATTCGATCTCAAATATGTAATGTACCGAAACAGATGCATCTTATGAAATATCCTCGGTTATCCTTAGTTATGACTTATAAGCTACAATTTCTGAAAATATAATAGAATACTTCGTGAAATTTACTTGACAAAAGTTAACTGAAAAATGATTTCCGAGTAAATTTTTTGATGAATAATTATATTTTTAAAATATGTTTTTACCTATGTAATTTTGAAAAACTGAATAGGTTAATAGGTTACTAATCTATACAACATTCTATATAATGACAAAAGATACTTTTGTTAAAAAACACTTCATGATTTAGTTTACAATTTACTCAATCGAAAGTACAAATAATCACTTACTTGTTTTTTATAACTAGTAAAAATTAATATACATATTATGTGTAAAAATTTAAAGACTGCACTAGTAATTTGTTAAATTTGTTTTACATCGTAGAGAATAAAATTAATTTTAAACATGAATATCAAATTTCGCTAAAATATTAACTTCAGACGCTCATAAAAAATATATATTATGTATTTACACACAAAATTGTATGTAATTTTAGATTCTGAGTGGAGCGAGGAAGCTACTGGTTTTACTATGGTGTTTATTTATTTATTTTTTATCCTGTATACATAACTTGTACCAGACGGAGTTCATCGATTACAACATAAAATATCTAATCTTTTAGCAAATTAGATCAGGATGGAACTTTATAGAGGTCGTTTTCCGATTTTCTCAATAGTTATTTAATGCCATGGGAAAAACCACCGACAAGTTACAAAAAAACTGCTAAAAACGGGGTTTTAACTTCTGCCACTTTGTTTGTCACCATAGACACTAATTAAAATGATAATATTATAATATTAATACAACTCACAAGCTATAATATATTATAACAATATAAAATATCCAGACTGACAAACCGTATTTTGTTTTTTTAGGAATGAATAATAGGCAAAAAGTACATGATTCGTTTCAAATTTCTAAATATATTTAATAAAATGATTTTCCAAATCGATGAAACTTATTAACCGGATCTTGTAATATATTTTGGAATATTATAAAATAAATTTTATAGGGATTATAATATATTTAATTTTTTTATTATTTGTATTATAACTTAACAATAAAAATTGGATGGATATATTAAGTTAATTATACTAAAAATATAATGTTTACAATATATTTATATTTTATAGTTTTGTCAAAAAAGCCACGATTACGGAATGTGATGTTACAAAATTAAAAGATTTTTGCGATTATGATTTCCTTGCAATGGAAAATGAATTTTTTATTTATTTACTCACATTTTATTTTACACACGTTCCACCTTCGTTATAAGGGTTTTGTATAGTCAACTTTAATGACATATTGAACAAGAATATTCGATCTCAAATATGTATTGTACCGAAACAGATGCATATCCTTATGCAATATCCTCGGTTATCTTTAGTTATGACTTATGAGCTACAATTTCTGAAAATATAATAGAATACTTCGTGAAATTTACTTGACAAAAGTTAACTGAAAAATGATTTCCGAGTAAATTTTTTGATGAATAATTATATTTTTAAAATTTGTTTTTACCTATGTAATTTTGATAAATTGAATGGTTAGTAGGTTACTAATCTATACAACATTCTATATAATGACAAAAGATACTTTTGTTAAAAAACACTTCATGATTTAGTTTACAATTTACTCAATCGAAAGTACAAATAATCACTTACTTGTTTTTTATAACTAGTAAAAATTAATATACATATTATGTGTAAAAATTTCAAGACTGCACTAGTAATTTGTTAAATTTGTTTTACATCGTAGAGAATAAAATTAATTTTAAACATGAATATCAAATTTCGCTAAAATATTAACTTCAGACGCTCATAAAAAATATATATTATGTATTTACACACAAAATTGTATGTAATTTTAGATTCTGAGTGGAGCGAGGAAGCTACTGGTTTTACTATGGTGTTTATTTATTTATTTTTTATCCTGTATACATAACTTGTACCAGACGGAGTTCATCGATTACAACATAAAATATCTAATCTTTTAGCAAATTAGATCAGGATAGAACTTTATAGAGGTCGTTTTCCGATTTTATCAATAGTTATTTAATGCCATGGGAAAAACCACCGAAAAGTTACAAAAAAACTGCTAAAAACGGGGTTTTAACTTCTGCCACTTTGTTTGTCACCATAGACACTAATTAAAATGATAATATTATAATATTAATACAACTCACAAGCTATAATATATTATAACAATATAAAATATCCAGACTGACAAACCGTATTTTGTTTTTTTAGGGATGAATAATAGGCAAAAAGTACATGATTCGTTTCAAATTTCTAAATATATTTAATAAAATGATTTTCCAAATCGATGAAACTTATTAACCGGATCTTGTAATATATTTTGGAATATTATAAAATAAATTTTATAGGGATTATAATATATTAAATTTTTTTATTATTTGTATTATAACTTAACAATAAAAATTGGATGGATATATAAGTTAATTATACTAAAAATAAAATGTTTAAAATATATTTATATTTTATAGTTTTGTCAAAAAAGCCACGATTACGGAATGTGATGTTACAAAGTTAAAAGATTTTTGCGATTATGATTTCCTTGCAATGGAAAATGAATTTTTTATTTATTTACTCACATTTTATTTTACACACGTTCCACCTTCGTTATAAGGGTTTTGTATAGTCAACTTTAATGACATATTGAACAAGAATATTCGATCTCAAATATGTATTGTACCGAAACAGATGCATCTTATGCAATATCCTCGGTTATCTTTAGTTATGACTTATGAGCTACAATTTCTGAAAATATAATAGAATACTTCGTGAAATTTACTTGACAAAAGTTAACTGAAAAATGATTTCCGAGTAAATTTTTTGATGAATAATTATATTTTTAAAATATGTTTTTACCTATGTAATTTTGATAAATTGAATGGTTAGTAGGTTACTAATCTATACAACATTCAATATAATGATAAAAGATACTTTTGTTAAAAAACACTTCATGATTTAGTTTACAATTTACTCAATCAAGAGTACAAATAATCACTTACTTGTTTTTTATAACTAGTAAAAATTAATATTAATATTATGTGAACAAATTTCAAGACTGCACTAGTAATTTGTTAAATTTGTTTTACATCGTAGAGAATAAAATTAATTTTAAGCATGAATATCAAATTTCGCTAAAATATAAACTTCAGACGCTCATAAAAAATATATATTATGTATTTACACACAAAATTGTATGTAATTTGAGATTCTGAGTGGAGCGAGGAAGCTACTGGTTTTACTATGGTGTTTATTTATTTATTTTTTATCCTGTATACATAACTTGTACCAGACGGAGTTCATCGATTACAACATAAAATATCTAATCTTTTAGCAAATTAGATCAGGATAGAACTTTATAGAGGTCGTTTTCCGATTTTATCAATAGTTATTTATTGCCATGGGAAAAACCACCGAAAAGTTACAAAAAAACTGCTAAAAACGGGGTTTTAACTTCTGCCACTTTGTTTGTCACCATAGACACTAATTAAAATGATAATATTATAATATTAATACAACTCACAAGCTATAATATATTATAACAATATAAAATATCCAGACTGACAAACCGTCTTTTGTTTTTTTATGAATAAATAATAGGCAAAAAGTACATGATTCGTTTCAAATTTCTAAATATATTTAATAAAATGATTTTCCAAATCGATGAAACTTATTAACCGGATCTTGTAATATATTTTGGAATATTATAAAATAAATTTTATAGGGATTATATTATATTTAATTTTTTTATTATTTGTATTATAACTTAACAATAAAAATTGGATGGATATATAAGTTAATTATACTAAAAATATAATGTTTACAATATATTTATATTTTATAGTTTTGTCAAAAAAGCCACGATTACGGAATGTGATGTTACAAAATTAAAAGATTTTTGCGATTATGATTTCCTTGCAATGGAAAATGAATTTTTTATTTATTTACTCACATTTGATTTTACACACGTTCCACCTTCGTTATAAGGGTTTTGTATAGTCAACTTTAATGACATATTGAACAAGAATATTCGATCTCAAATATGTATTGTACCGAAACAGATGCATCTTATGCAATATCCTCGGTTATCTTTAGTTATGACTTATGAGCTACAATTTCTGAAAATATAATAGAATACTTCGTGAAATTTACTTGACAAAAGTTAACTGAAAATTGATTTCCGAGTAAATTTTTTGATGAATAATTTTATTTTTAAAATTTGTTTTTACCTATGTAATTTTGATAAATTGAATGGTTAGTAGGTTACTAATCTATACAACATTCTATATAATGACAAAAGATACTTTTGTTAAAAAACACTTCATGATTTAGTTTACAATTTACTCAATCAAAAGTACAAATAATCACTTACTTGTTTTTTATAACTAGTAAAAATTAATATACATATTATGTGTAAAAATTTCAAGACTGCACTAGTAATTTGTTAAATTTGTTTTACATCGTAGAGAATAAAATTAATTTTAAACATGAATATCAAATTTCGCTAAAATATAAACTTCAGACGCTCATAAAAAATATATATTATGTATTTACACACAAAATTGTATGTAATTTTAGATTCTGAGTGGAGCGAGGAAGCTACTGGTTTTACTATGGTGTTTATTTATTTATTTTTTATCCTGTATACATAACTTGTACCAGACGGAGTTCATCGATTACAACATAAAATATCTAATCTTTTAGCAAATTAGATCAGGATGGAACTTTATAGAGGTCGTTTTCCGATTTTCTCAATAGTTATTTAATGCCATGGGAAAAACCACCGACAAGTTACAAAAAAACTGCTAAAAACGGGGTTTTAACTTATGCCACTTTGTTTGTCACCATAGACACTAATTAAAATGATAATATTATAATATTAATACAACTCACAAGCTATAATATATTATAACAATATAAAATATCCAGACTGACAAACCGTATTTTGTTTTTTTAGGAATGAATAATAGGCAAAAAGTACATGATTCGTTTCAAATTTCTAAATATATTTAATAAAATGATTTTCCAAATCGATGAAACTTATTAACCGGATCTTGTAATATATTTTGGAATATTATAAAATAAATTTTATAGGGATTATAATATATTTAATTTTTTTATTATTTGTATTATAACTTAACAATAAAAATTGGATGGATATATAAGTTAATTATACTAAAAATATAATGTTTAAAATATATTTATATTTTATAGTTTTGTCAAAAAAGCCACGATTACGGAATGTGATGTTACAAAGTTAAAAGATTTTTGCGATTATGATTTCCTTGCAATGGAAAATTAATTTTTTATTTATTTACTCACATTTTATTTTACACACGTTCCACCTTCGTTATAAGGGTTTTGTATAGTCAACTTTAATGACATATTGAACAAGAATATTCGATCTCAAATATGTATTGTACCGAAACAGATGCATCTTATGCAATATCCTCGGTTATCTTTAGTTATGACTTATGAGCTACAATTTCTGAAAATATAATAGAATACTTCGTGAAATTTACTTGACAAAAGTTAACTGAAAAATGATTTCCGAGTAAATTTTTTGATGAATAATTATATTTTTTAAATTTGTTTTTACCTATGTAATTTTGATAAATTGAATGGTTAGTAGGTTACTAATCTATACAACATTCTATGTAATGACAAAAGATACTTTTGTTAAAAAACACTTCATGATTTAGTTTACAATTTACTCAATCGAAAGTACAAATAATCACTTACTTGTTTTTTATAACTAGTAAAAATTAATATACATATTATGTGTAAAAATTTCAAGACTGCACTAGTAATTTGTTAAATTTGTTTTACATCGTAGAGAATAAAATTAATTTTAAACATGAATATCAAATTTCGCTAAAATATAAACTTCAGACGCTCATAAAAAATATATATTATGTATTTACACACAAAATTGTATGTAATTTTAGATTCTGAGTGGAGCGAGGAAGCTACTGGTTTTACTATGGTGTTTATTTATTTATTTTTTATCCTGTATACATAACTTGTACCAGACGGAGTTCATCGATTACAACATAAAATATCTAATCTTTTAGCAAATTAGATCAGGATGGAACTTTATAGAGGTCGTTTTCCGATTTTCTCAATAGTTATTTCATGCCATGGGAAAAACCACCGACAAGTTACAAAAAAAACTGCTAAAAACGGGGTTTTAACTTCTGCCACTTTGTTTGTCACCATAGACACTAATTAAAATGATAATATTATAATATTAATACAACTCACAAGCTATAATATATTATAACAATATAAAATATCCAGACTGACAAACCGTATTTTGTTTTTTTAGGGATGAATAATAGGCAAAAAGTACATGATTCGTTTCAAATTTCTAAATATATTTAATAAAATGATTTTCCAAATCGATGAAACTTATTAACCGGATCTTGTAATATATTTTGGAATATTATAAAATAAATTTTATAGGGATTATAATATATTTAATTTTTTTATTATTTGTATTATAACTTAACAATAACAATTGGATGGATATATAAGTTAATTATACTAAAAATATAATGTTTAAAATATATTTATATTTTATAGTTTTGTCAAAAAAGCCACGATTACGGAATGTGATGTTACAAAGTTAAAAGATATTTGCGATTATGATTTCCTTGCAATGGAAAATGAATTTTTTATTTATTTACTCACATTTTATTTTACACACGTTCCACCTTCGTTATAAGGGTTTTGTATAGTCAACTTTAATGACATATTGAACAAGAATATTCGATCTCAAATATGTATTGTACCGAAACAGATGCATCTTATGCAATATCCTCGGTTATCTTTAGTTATGACTTATGAGCTACAATTTCTGAAAATATAATAGAATACTTCGTGAAATTTACTTGACAAAAGTTAACTGAAAAATGATTTCCGAGTAAATTTTTTGATGAATAATTATATTTTTAAAATTGGTTTTTACCTATGTAATTTTGATAAATTGAATGGTTAGTAGGTTACTAATCTATACAACATTCTATGTAATGACAAAAGATACTTTTGTTAAAAAACACTTCATGATTTAGTTTACAATTTACTCAATCGAAAGTACAAATAATCACTTACTTGTTTTTTATAACTAGTAAAAATTAATATACATATTATGTGTAAAAATTTCAAGACTGCACTAGTAATTTGTTAAATTTGTTTTACATCGTAGAGAATAAAATTAATTTTAAACTTGAATATCAAATTTCGCTAAAATATAAACTTCAGACGCTCATAAAAAATATATATTATGTATTTACACACAAAATTGTATGTAATTTTAGATTCTGAGTGGAGCGAGGAAGCTACTGGTTTTACTATGGTGTTTATTTATTTATTTTTTATCCTGTATACATAACTTGTACCAGACGGAGTTCATCGATTACAACATAAAATATCTAATCTTTTAGCAAATTAGATCAGGATAGAACTTTATAGAGGTCGTTTTCCGATTTTATCAATAGTTATTTAATGCCATGGGAAAAACCACCGAAAAGTTACAAAAAAACTGCTAAAAACGGGGTTTTAACTTCTGCCACTTTGTTTGTCACCATAGACACTAATTAAAATGATAATATTATAATATTAATACAACTCACAAGCTATAATATATTATAACAATATAAAATATCCAGACTGACAAACCGTATTTTGTTTTTTTAGGGATGAATAATAGGCAAAAAGTACATGATTCGTTTCAAATTTCTAAATATATTTAATAAAATGATTTTCCAAATCGATGAAACTTATTAACCGGATCTTGTAATATATTTTGGAATATTATAAAATAAATTTTATAGGGATTATAATATATTAAATTTTTTTATTATTTGTATTATAACTTAACAATAAAAATTGGATGGATATATAAGTTAATTATACTAAAAATAAAATGTTTAAAATATATTTATATTTTATAGTTTTGTCAAAAAAGCCACGATTACGGAATGTGATGTTACAAAGTTAAAAGATTTTTGCGATTATGATTTCCTTGCAATGGAAAATGAATTTTTTATTTATTTACTCACATTTTATTTTACACACGTTCCACCTTCGTTATAAGGGTTTTGTATAGTCAACTTTAATGACATATTGAACAAGAATATTCGATCTCAAATATGTATTGTACCGAAACAGATGCATCTTATGCAATATCCTCGGTTATCTTTAGTTATGACTTATGAGCTACAATTTCTGAAAATATAATAGAATACTTCGTGAAATTTACTTGACAAAAGTTAACTGAAAAATGATTTCCGAGTAAATTTTTTGATGAATAATTATATTTTTAAAATTGGTTTTTACCTATGTAATTTTGATAAATTGAATGGTTAGTAGGTTACTAATCTATACAACATTCTATGTAATGACAAAAGATACTTTTGTTAAAAAACACTTCATGATTTAGTTTACAATTTACTCAATCGAAAGTACAAATAATCACTTACTTGTTTTTTATAACTAGTAAAAATTAATATACATATTATGTGTAAAAATTTCAAGACTGCACTAGTAATTTGTTAAATTTGTTTTACATCGTAGAGAATAAAATTAATTTTAAACTTGAATATCAAATTTCGCTAAAATATAAACTTCAGACGCTCATAAAAAATATATATTATGTATTTACACACAAAATTGTATGTAATTTTAGATTCTGAGTGGAGCGAGGAAGCTACTGGTTTTACTATGGTGTTTATTTATTTATTTTTTATCCTGTATACATAACTTGTACCAGACGGAGTTCATCGATTACAACATAAAATATCTAATCTTTTAGCAAATTAGATCAGGATAGAACTTTATAGAGGTCGTTTTCCGATTTTATCAATAGTTATTTAATGCCATGGGAAAAACCACCGAAAAGTTACAAAAAAACTGCTAAAAACGGGGTTTTAACTTCTGCCACTTTGTTTGTCACCATAGACACTAATTAAAATGATAATATTATAATATTAATACAACTCACAAGCTATAATATATTATAACAATATAAAATATCCAGACTGACAAACCGTATTTTGTTTTTTTAGGGATGAATAATAGGCAAAAAGTACATGATTCGTTTCAAATTTCTAAATATATTTAATAAAATGATTTTCCAAATCGATGAAACTTATTAACCGGATCTTGTAATATATTTTGGAATATTATAAAATAAATTTTATAGGGATTATAATATATTAAATTTTTTTATTATTTGTATTATAACTTAACAATAAAAATTGGATGGATATATAAGTTAATTATACTAAAAATAAAATGTTTAAAATATATTTATATTTTATAGTTTTGTCAAAAAAGCCACGATTACGGAATGTGATGTTACAAAGTTAAAAGATTTTTGCGATTATGATTTCCTTGCAATGGAAAATGAATTTTTTATTTATTTACTCACATTTTATTTTACACACGTTCCACCTTCGTTATAAGGGTTTTGTATAGTCAACTTTAATGACATATTGAACAAGAATATTCGATCTCAAATATGTATTGTACCGAAACAGATGCATCTTATGCAATATCCTCGGTTATCTTTAGTTATGACTTATGAGCTACAATTTCTGAAAATATAATAGAATACTTCGTGAAATTTACTTGACAAAAGTTAACTGAAAAATGATTTCCGAGTAAATTTTTTGATGAATAATTATATTTTTAAAATATGTTTTTACCTATGTAATTTTGATAAATTGAATGGTTAGTAGGTTACTAATCTATACAACATTCAATATAATGATAAAAGATACTTTTGTTAAAAAACACTTCATGATTTAGTTTACAATTTACTCAATCAAGAGTACAAATAATCACTTACTTGTTTTTTATAACTAGTAAAAATTAATATTAATATTATGTGAACAAATTTCAAGACTGCACTAGTAATTTGTTAAATTTGTTTTACATCGTAGAGAATAAAATTAATTTTAAGCATGAATATCAAATTTCGCTAAAATATAAACTTCAGACGCTCATAAAAAATATATATTATGTATTTACACACAAAATTGTATGTAATTTGAGATTCTGAGTGGAGCGAGGAAGCTACTGGTTTTACTATGGTGTTTATTTATTTATTTTTTATCCTGTATACATAACTTGTACCAGACGGAGTTCATCGATTACAACATAAAATATCTAATCTTTTAGCAAATTAGATCAGGATAGAACTTTATAGAGGTCGTTTTCCGATTTTATCAATAGTTATTTATTGCCATGGGAAAAACCACCGAAAAGTTACAAAAAAAACTGCTAAAAACGGGGTTTTAACTTCTGCCACTTTGTTTGTCACCATAGATACTAATTAAAATGATAATATTATAATATTAATACAACTCACAAGCTATAATATATTATAACAATATAAAATATCCAGACTGACAAACCGTCTTTTGTTTTTTTATGAATAAATAATAGGCAAAAAGTACATGATTCGTTTCAAATTTCTAAATATATTTAATAAAATGATTTTCCAAATCGATGAAACTTATTAACCGGATCTTGTAATATATTTTGGAATATTATAAAATAAATTTTATAGGGATTATATTATATTTAATTTTTTTATTATTTGTATTATAACTTAACAATAAAAATTGGATGGATATATAAGTTAATTATACTAAAAATATAATGTTTACAATATATTTATATTTTATAGTTTTGTCAAAAAAGCCACGATTACGGAATGTGATGTTACAAAATTAAAAGATTTTTGCGATTATGATTTCCTTGCAATGGAAAATGAATTTTTTATTTATTTACTCACATTTGATTTTACACACGTTCCACCTTCGTTATAAGGGTTTTGTATAGTCAACTTTAATGACATATTGAACAAGAATATTCGATCTCAAATATGTATTGTACCGAAACAGATGCATCTTATGCAATATCCTCGGTTATCTTTAGTTATGACTTATGAGCTACAATTTCTGAAAATATAATAGAATACTTCGTGAAATTTACTTGACAAAAGTTAACTGAAAATTGATTTCCGAGTAAATTTTTTGATGAATAATTATATTTTTAAAATTTGTTTTTACCTATGTAATTTTGATAAATTGAATGGTTAGTAGGTTACTAATCTATACAACATTCTATATAATGACAAAAGATACTTTTGTTAAAAAACACTTCATGATTTAGTTTACAATTTACTCAATCAAAAGTACAAATAATCACTTACTTGTTTTTTATAACTAGTAAAAATTAATATACATATTATGTGTAAAAATTTCAAAACTGCACTAGTAATTTGTTAAATTTGTTTTACATCGTAGAGAATAAAATTAATTTTAAACATGAATATCAAATTTCGCTAAAATATAAACTTCAGACGCTCATAAAAAATATATATTATGTATTTACACACAAAATTGTATGTAATTTTAGATTCTGAGTGGAGCGAGGAAGCTACTGGTTTTACTATGGTGTTTATTTATTTATTTTTTATCCTGTATACATAACTTGTACCAGACGGAGTTCATCGATTACAACATAAAATATCTAATCTTTTAGCAAATTAGATCAGGATAGAACTTTATAGAGGTCGTTTTCCGATTTTATCATTTAGTTATTTAATGCCATGGGAAAAACCACCGAAAAGTTACAAAAAAACTGCTAAAAACGGGGTTTTAACTTCTGCCACTTTGTTTGTCACCATAGACACTAATTAAAATGATAATATTATAATATTAATACAACTCACAAGCTATAATATATTATAACAATATAAAATATCCAGACTGACAAACCGTATTTTGTTTTTTTAGGGATGAATAATAGGCAAAAAGTACATGATTCGTTTCAAATTTCTAAATATATTTAATAAAATGATTTTCCAAATCGATGAAACTTATTAACCGGATCTTGTAATATATTTTGGAATATTATAAAATAAATTTTATAGGGATTATAATATATTAAATTTTTTTATTATTTGTATTATAACTTAACAATAAAAATTGGATGGATATATAAGTTAATTATACTAAAAATAAAATGTTTAAAATATATTTATATTTTATAGTTTTGTCAAAAAAGCCACGATTACGGAATGTGATGTTACAAAGTTAAAAGATTTTTGCGATTATGATTTCCTTGCAATGGAAAATGAATTTTTTATTTATTTACTCACATTTTATTTTACACACGTTCCACCTTCGTTATAAGGGTTTTGTATAGTCAACTTTAATGACATATTGAACAAGAATATTCGATCTCAAATATGTATTGTACCGAAACAGATGCATCTTATGCAATATCCTCGGTTATCTTTAGTTATGACTTATGAGCTACAATTTCTGAAAATATAATAGAATACTTCGTGAAATTTACTTGACAAAAGTTAACTGAAAAATGATTTCCGAGTAAATTTTTTGATGAATAATTATATTTTTAAAATATGTTTTTACCTATGTAATTTTGATAAATTGAATGGTTAGAAGGTTACTAATCTATACAACATTCAATATAATGATAAAAGATACTTTTGTTAAAAAACACTTCATGATTTAGTTTACAATTTACTCAATCAAAAGTACAAATAATCACTTACTTGTTTTTTATAACTAGTAAAAATTAATATACATATTATGTGAACAAATTTCAAGACTGCACTAGTAATTTGTTAAATTTGTTTTACATCGTAGAGAATAAAATTAATTTTAAACATGAATATCAAATTTCGCTAAAATATAAACTTCAGACGCTCATAAAAAATATATATTATGTATTTACACACAAAATTGTATGTAATTTTAGATTCTGAGTGGAGCGAGGAAGCTACTGGTTTTACTATGGTGTTTATTTATTTATTTTTTATCCTGTATACATAACTTGTACCAGACGGAGTTCATCGATTACAACATAAAATATCTAATCTTTTAGCAAATTAGATCAGGATGGAACTTTATAGAGGTCGTTTTCCGATTTTCTCAATAGTTATTTCATGCCATGGGAAAAACCACCGACAAGTTACAAAAAAACTGCTAAAAACGGGGTTTTAACTTCTGCCACTTTGTTTGTCACCATAGACACTAATTAAAATGATAATATTATAATATTAATACAACTCACAAGCTATAATATATTATAACAATATAAAATATCCAGACTGACAAACCGTATTTTGTTTTTTTAGGGATGAATAATAGGCAAAAAGTACATGATTCGTTTCAAATTTCTAAATATATTTAATAAAATGATTTTCCAAATCGATGAAACTTATTAACCGGATCTTGTAATATATTTTGGAATATTATAAAATAAATTTTATAGGGATTATAATATATTTAATTTTTTTATTATTTGTATTATAACTTAACAATAAAAATTGGATGGATATATAAGTTAATTATACTAAAAATATAATGTTTAAAATATATTTATATTTTATAGTTTTGTCAAAAAAGCCACGATTACGGAATGTGATGTTACAAAGTTAAAAGATTTTTGCGATTATGATTTCCTTGCAATGGAAAATGAATTTTTTATTTATTTACTCACATTTTATTTTACACACGTTCCACCTTCGTTATAAGGGTTTTGTATAGTCAACTTTAATGACATATTGAACAAGAATATTCGATCTCAAATATGTATTGTACCGAAACAGATGCATCTTATGCAATATCCTCGGTTATCTTTAGTTATGACTTATGAGCTACAATTTCTGAAAATATAATAGAATACTTCGTGAAATTTACTTGACAAAAGTTAACTGAAAAATGATTTCCGAGTAAATTTTTTGATGAATAATTATATTTTTAAAATATGTTTTTACCTATGTAATTTTGATAAATTGAATGGTTAGAAGGTTACTAATCTATACAACATTCAATATAATGATAAAAGATACTTTTGTTAAAAAACACTTCATGATTTAGTTTACAATTTACTCAATCAAAAGTACAAATAATCACTTACTTGTTTTTTATAACTAGTAAAAATTAATATACATATTATGTGAACAAATTTCAAGACTGCACTAGTAATTTGTTAAATTTGTTTTACATCGTAGAGAATAAAATTAATTTTAAACATGAATATCAAATTTCGCTAAAATATAAACTTCAGACGCTCATAAAAAATATATATTATGTATTTACACACAAAATTGTATGTAATTTTAGATTCTGAGTGGAGCGAGGAAGCTACTGGTTTTACTATGGTGTTTATTTATTTATTTTTTATCCTGTATACATAACTTGTACCAGACGGAGTTCATCGATTACAACATAAAATATCTAATCTTTTAGCAAATTAGATCAGGATGGAACTTTATAGAGGTCGTTTTCCGATTTTCTCAATAGTTATTTCATGCCATGGGAAAAACCACCGACAAGTTACAAAAAAACTGCTAAAAACGGGGTTTTAACTTCTGCCACTTTGTTTGTCACCATAGACACTAATTAAAATGATAATATTATAATATTAATACAACTCACAAGCTATAATATATTATAACAATATAAAATATCCAGACTGACAAACCGTATTTTGTTTTTTTAGGGATGAATAATAGGCAAAAAGTACATGATTCGTTTCAAATTTCTAAATATATTTAATAAAATGATTTTCCAAATCGATGAAACTTATTAACCGGATCTTGTAATATATTTTGGAATATTATAAAATAAATTTTATAGGGATTATAATATATTTAATTTTTTTATTATTTGTATTATAACTTAACAATAAAAATTGGATGGATATATAAGTTAATTATACTAAAAATATAATGTTTAAAATATATTTATATTTTATAGTTTTGTCAAAAAAGCCACGATTACGGAATGTGATGTTACAAAGTTAAAAGATTTTTGCGATTATGATTTCCTTGCAATGGAAAATGAATTTTTTATTTATTTACTCACATTTTATTTTACACACGTTCCACCTTCGTTATAAGGGTTTTGTATAGTCAACTTTAATGACATATTGAACAAGAATATTCGATCTCAAATATGTATTGTACCGAAACAGATGCATCTTATGCAATATCCTCGGTTATCTTTAGTTATGACTTATGAGCTACAATTTCTGAAAATATAATAGAATACTTCGTGAAATTTACTTGACAAAAGTTAACTGAAAAATGATTTCCGAGTAAATTTTTTGATGAATAATTATATTTTTAAAATTGGTTTTTACCTATGTAATTTTGATAAATTGAATGGTTAGTAGGTTACTAATCTATACAACATTCTATGTAATGACAAAAGATACTTTTGTTAAAAAACACTTCATGATTTAGTTTACAATTTACTCAATCGAAAGTACAAATAATCACTTACTTGTTTTTTATAACTAGTAAAAATTAATATACATATTATGTGTAAAAATTTCAAGACTGCACTAGTAATTTGTTAAATTTGTTTTACATCGTAGAGAATAAAATTAATTTTAAACTTGAATATCAAATTTCGCTAAAATATAAACTTCAGACGCTCATAAAAAATATATATTATGTATTTACACACAAAATTGTATGTAATTTTAGATTCTGAGTGGAGCGAGGAAGCTACTGGTTTTACTATGGTGTTTATTTATTTATTTTTTATCCTGTATACATAACTTGTACCAGACGGAGTTCATCGATTACAACATAAAATATCTAATCTTTTAGCAAATTAGATCAGGATAGAACTTTATAGAGGTCGTTTTCCGATTTTATCATTTAGTTATTTAATGCCATGGGAAAAACCACCGAAAAGTTACAAAAAAACTGCTAAAAACGGGGTTTTAACTTCTGCCACTTTGTTTGTCACCATAGACACTAATTAAAATGATAATATTATAATATTAATACAACTCACAAGCTATAATATATTATAACAATATAAAATATCCAGACTGACAAACCGTATTTTGTTTTTTTAGGGATGAATAATAGGCAAAAAGTACATGATTCGTTTCAAATTTCTAAATATATTTAATAAAATGATTTTCCAAATCGATGAAACTTATTAACCGGATCTTGTAATATATTTTGGAATATTATAAAATAAATTTTATAGGGATTATAATATATTAAATTTTTTTATTATTTGTATTATAACTTAACAATAAAAATTGGATGGATATATAAGTTAATTATACTAAAAATAAAATGTTTAAAATATATTTATATTTTATAGTTTTGTCAAAAAAGCCACGATTACGGAATGTGATGTTACAAAGTTAAAAGATTTTTGCGATTATGATTTCCTTGCAATGGAAAATGAATTTTTTATTTATTTACTCACATTTTATTTTACACACGTTCCACCTTCGTTATAAGGGTTTTGTATAGTCAACTTTAATGACATATTGAACAAGAATATTCGATCTCAAATATGTATTGTACCGAAACAGATGCATCTTATGCAATATCCTCGGTTATCTTTAGTTATGACTTATGAGCTACAATTTCTGAAAATATAATAGAATACTTCGTGAAATTTACTTGACAAAAGTTAACTGAAAAATGATTTCCGAGTAAATTTTTTGATGAATAATTATATTTTTAAAATATGTTTTTACCTATGTAATTTTGATAAATTGAATGGTTAGTAGGTTACTAATCTATACAACATTCAATATAATGATAAAAGATACTTTTGTTAAAAAACACTTCATGATTTAGTTTACAATTTACTCAATCAAGAGTACAAATAATCACTTACTTGTTTTTTATAACTAGTAAAAATTAATATTAATATTATGTGAACAAATTTCAAGACTGCACTAGTAATTTGTTAAATTTGTTTTACATCGTAGAGAATAAAATTAATTTTAAGCATGAATATCAAATTTCGCTAAAATATAAACTTCAGACGCTCATAAAAAATATATATTATGTATTTACACACAAAATTGTATGTAATTTGAGATTCTGAGTGGAGCGAGGAAGCTACTGGTTTTACTATGGTGTTTATTTATTTATTTTTTATCCTGTATACATAACTTGTACCAGACGGAGTTCATCGATTACAACATAAAATATCTAATCTTTTAGCAAATTAGATCAGGATAGAACTTTATAGAGGTCGTTTTCCGATTTTATCAATAGTTATTTATTGCCATGGGAAAAACCACCGAAAAGTTACAAAAAAAACTGCTAAAAACGGGGTTTTAACTTCTGCCACTTTGTTTGTCACCATAGACACTAATTAAAATGATAATATTATAATATTAATACAACTCACAAGCTATAATATATTATAACAATATAAAATATCCAGACTGACAAACCGTCTTTTGTTTTTTTATGAATAAATAATAGGCAAAAAGTACATGATTCGTTTCAAATTTCTAAATATATTTAATAAAATGATTTTCCAAATCGATGAAACTTATTAACCGGATCTTGTAATATATTTTGGAATATTATAAAATAAATTTTATAGGGATTATATTATATTTAATTTTTTTATTATTTGTATTATAACTTAACAATAAAAATTGGATGGATATATAAGTTAATTATACTAAAAATATAATGTTTACAATATATTTATATTTTATAGTTTTGTCAAAAAAGCCACGATTACGGAATGTGATGTTACAAAATTAAAAGATTTTTGCGATTATGATTTCCTTGCAATGGAAAATGAATTTTTTATTTATTTACTCACATTTGATTTTACACACGTTCCACCTTCGTTATAAGGGTTTTGTATAGTCAACTTTAATGACATATTGAACAAGAATATTCGATCTCAAATATGTATTGTACCGAAACAGATGCATCTTATGCAATATCCTCGGTTATCTTTAGTTATGACTTATGAGCTACAATTTCTGAAAATATAATAGAATACTTCGTGAAATTTACTTGACAAAAGTTAACTGAAAATTGATTTCCGAGTAAATTTTTTGATGAATAATTATATTTTTAAAATTTGTTTTTACCTATGTAATTTTGATAAATTGAATGGTTAGTAGGTTACTAATCTATACAACATTCTATATAATGACAAAAGATACTTTTGTTAAAAAACACTTCATGATTTAGTTTACAATTTACTCAATCAAAAGTACAAATAATCACTTACTTGTTTTTTATAACTAGTAAAAATTAATATACATATTATGTGTAAAAATTTCAAGACTGCACTAGTAATTTGTTAAATTTGTTTTACATCGTAGAGAATAAAATTAATTTTAAACATGAATATCAAATTTCGCTAAAATATAAACTTCAGACGCTCATAAAAAATATATATTATGTATTTACACACAAAATTGTATGTAATTTTAGATTCTGAGTGGAGCGAGGAAGCTACTGGTTTTACTATGGTGTTTATTTATTTATTTTTTATCCTGTATACATAACTTGTACCAGACGGAGTTCATCGATTACAACATAAAATATCTAATCTTTTTTCAAATTAGATCAGGATGGAACTTTATAGAGGTCGTTTTCCGATTTTCTCAATAGTTATTTAATGCCATGGGAAAAACCACCGACAAGTTACAAAAAAACTGCTAAAAACGGGGTTTTAACTTATGCCACTTTGTTTGTCACCATAGACACTAATTAAAATGATAATATTATAATATTAATACAACTCACAAGCTATAATATATTATAACAATATAAAATATCCAGACTGACAAACCGTATTTTGTTTTTTTAGGAATGAATAATAGGCAAAAAGTACATGATTCGTTTCAAATTTCTAAATATATTTAATAAAATGATTTTCCAAATCGATGAAACTTATTAACCGGATCTTGTAATATATTTTGGAATATTATAAAATAAATTTTATAGGGATTATAATATATTTAATTTTTTTATTATTTGTATTATAACTTAACAATAAAAATTGGATGGATATATAAGTTAATTATACTAAAAATATAATGTTTAAAATATATTTATATTTTATAGTTTTGTCAAAAAAGCCACGATTACGGAATGTGATGTTACAAAGTTAAAAGATTTTTGCGATTATGATTTCCTTGCAATGGAAAATTAATTTTTTATTTATTTACTCACATTTTATTTTACACACGTTCCACCTTCGTTATAAGGGTTTTGTATAGTCAACTTTAATGACATATTGAACAAGAATATTCGATCTCAAATATGTATTGTACCGAAACAGATGCATCTTATGCAATATCCTCGGTTATCTTTAGTTATGACTTATGAGCTACAATTTCTGAAAATATAATAGAATACTTCGTGAAATTTACTTGACAAAAGTTAACTGAAAAATGATTTCCGAGTAAATTTTTTGATGAATAATTATATTTTTAAAATATGTTTTTACCTATGTAATTTTGATAAATTGAATGGTTAGTAGGTTACTAATCTATACAACATTCAATATAATGATAAAAGATACTTTTGTTAAAAAACACTTCATGATTTAGTTTACAATTTACTCAATCAAAAGTACAAATAATCACTTACTTGTTTTTTATAACTAGTAAAAATTTATATACATATTATGTGAACAAATTTCAAGACTGCACTAGTAATTTGTTAAATTTGTTTTACATCGTAGAGAATAAAATTAATTTTAAACATGAATATCAAATTTCGCTAAAATATAAACTTCAGACGCTCATAAAAAATATATATTATGTATTTACACACAAAATTGTATGTAATTTTAGATTCTGAGTGGAGCGAGGAAGCTACTGGTTTTACTATGGTGTTTATTTATTTATTTTTTATCCTGTATACATAACTTGTACCAGACGGAGTTCATCGATTACAACATAAAATATCTAATCTTTTAGCAAATTAGATCAGGATAGAATTTATAGAGGTCGTTTTCCGATTTTATCAATAGTTATTTATTGCCATGGGAAAAACCACCGAAAAGTTACAAAAAAACTGCTAAAAATGGGGTTTTAACTTCTGCCACTTTGTTTGTCACCATAGACACTAATTAAAATGATAATATTATAATATTAATACAACTCTCAAGCTATAATATATTATAACAATATAAAATATCCAGACTGACAAACCGTATTTTGTTTTTTTAGGGATGAATAATAGGCAAAAAGTACATGATTCGTTTCAAATTTCTAAATATATTTAAAAAAATGATTTTCCAAATCGATGAAACTTATTAACCGGATCTTGTAATATATTTTGGAATATTATAAAATAAATTTTATAGGGATTATAATATATTTAATTTTTTTATTATTTGTATTATAACTTAACAATAAAAATTGGATGGATATATAAGTTAATTATACTAAAAATATAATGTTTAAAATATATTTATATTTTATAGTTTTGTCAAAAAAGCCACGATTACGGAATGTGATGTTACAAAGTTAAAAGATTTTTGCGATTATGATTTCCTTGCAATGGAAAATTAATTTTTTATTTATTTACTCACATTTTATTTTACACACGTTCCACCTTCGTTATAAGGGTTTTGTATAGTCAACTTTAATGACATATTGAACAAGAATATTCGATCTCAAATATGTATTGTACCGAAACAGATGCATCTTATGCAATATCCTCGGTTATCTTTAGTTATGACTTATGAGCTACAATTTCTGAAAATATAATAGAATACTTCGTGAAATTTACTTGACAAAAGTTAACTGAAAAATGATTTCCGAGTAAATTTTTTGATGAATAATTATATTTTTAAAATATGTTTTTACCTATGTAATTTTGATAAATTGAATGGTTAGTAGGTTACTAATCTATACAACATTCTATGTAATGACAAAAGATACTTTTGTTAAAAAACACTTCATGATTTAGTTTACAATTTACTCAATCGAAAGTACAAATAATCACTTACTTGTTTTTTATAAACAGTAAAAATTAATATACATATTATGTGTAAAAATTTCAAGACTGCACTAGTAATTTGTTAAATTTGTTTTACATCGTAGAGAATAAAATTAATTTTAAACATGAATATCAAATTTCGCTAAAATATAAACTTCAGACGCTCATAAAAAATATATATTATGTATTTACACACAAAATTGTATGTAATTTTAGATTCTGAGTGGAGCGAGGAAGCTACTGGTTTTACTATGGTGTTTATTTATTTATTTTTTATCCTGTATACATAACTTGTACCAGACGGAGTTCATCGATTACAACATAAAATATCTAATCTTTTAGCAAATTAGATCAGGATGGAACTTTATAGAGGTCGTTTTCCGATTTTCTCAATAGTTATTTAATGCCATGGGAAAAACCACCGACAAGTTACAAAAAAACTGCTAAAAACGGGGTTTTAACTTCTGCCACTTTGTTTGTCACCATAGACACTAATTAAAATGATAATATTATAATATTAATACAACTCACAAGCTATAATATATTATAACAATATAAAATATCCAGACTGACAAACCGTATTTTGTTTTTTTAGGAATGAATAATAGGCAAAAAGTACATGATTCGTTTCAAATTTCTAAATATATTTAATAAAATGATTTTCCAAATCGATGAAACTTATTAACCGGATCTTGTAATATATTTTGGAATATTATAAAATAAATTTTATAGGGATTATAATATATTTAATTTTTTTATTATTTGTATTATAACTTAACAATAAAAATTGGATGGATATATTAAGTTAATTATACTAAAAATATAATGTTTACAATATATTTATATTTTATAGTTTTGTCAAAAAAGCCACGATTACGGAATGTGATGTTACAAAATTAAAAGATTTTTGCGATTATGATTTCCTTGCAATGGAAAATGAATTTTTTATTTATTTACTCACATTTTATTTTACACACGTTCCACCTTCGTTATAAGGGTTTTGTATAGTCAACTTTAATGACATATTGAACAAGAATATTCGATCTCAAATATGTATTGTACCGAAACAGATGCATCTTATGCAATATCCTCGGTTATCTTTAGTTATGACTTATGAGCTACAATTTCTGAAAATATAATAGAATACTTCGTGAAATTTACTTGACAAAAGTTAACTGAAAAATGATTTCCGAGTAAATTTTTTGATGAATAATTATATTTTTAAAATATGTTTTTACCTATGTAATTTTGATAAATTGAATGGTTAGAAGGTTACTAATCTATACAACATTCAATATAATGATAAAAGATACTTTTGTTAAAAAACACTTCATGATTTAGTTTACAATTTACTCAATCAAAAGTACAAATAATCACTTACTTGTTTTTTATAACTAGTAAAAATTAATATACATATTATGTGAACAAATTTCAAGACTGCACTAGTAATTTGTTAAATTTGTTTTACATCGTAGAGAATAAAATTAATTTTAAGCATGAATATCAAATTTCGCTAAAATATAAACTTCAGACGCTCATAAAAAATATATATTATGTATTTACACACAAAATTGTATGTAATTTTAGATTCTGAGTGGAGCGAGGAAGCTACTGGTTTTACTATGGTGTTTATTTATTTATTTTTTATCCTGTATACATAACTTGTACCAGACGGAGTTCATCGATTACAACATAAAATATCTAATCTTTTAGCAAATTAGATCAGGATGGAACTTTATAGAGGTCGTTTTCCGATTTTCTCAATAGTTATTTAATGCCATGGGAAAAACCACCGACAAGTTACAAAAAAACTGCTAAAAACGGGGTTTTAACTTCTGCCACTTTGTTTGTCACCATAGACACTAATTAAAATGATAATATTATAATATTAATACAACTCACAAGCTATAATATATTATAACAATATAAAATGTCCAGACTGACAAACCGTATTTTGTTTTTTTAGGAATGAATAATAGGCAAAAAGTACATGATTCGTTTCAAATTTCTAAATATATTTAATAAAATGATTTTCCAAATCGATGAAACTTATTAACCGGATCTTGTAATATATTTTGGAATATTATAAAATAAATTTTATAGGGATTATAATATATTTAATTTTTTTATTATTTGTATTATAACTTAACAATAAAAATTGGATGGATATATTAAGTTAATTATACTAAAAATATAATGTTTACAATATATTTATATTTTATAGTTTTGTCAAAAAAGCCACGATTACGGAATGTGATGTTACAAAATTAAAAGATTTTTGCGATTATGATTTCCTTGCAATGGAAAATGAATTTTTTATTTATTTACTCACATTTTATTTTACACACGTTCCACCTTCGTTATAAGGGTTTTGTATAGTCAACTTTAATGACATATTGAACAAGAATATTCGATCTCAAATATGTATTGTACCGAAACAGATGCATCTTATGCAATATCCTCGGTTATCTTTAGTTATGACTTATGAGCTACAATTTCTGAAAATATAATAGAATACTTCGTGAAATTTACTTGACAAAAGTTAACTGAAAAATGATTTCCGAGTAAATTTTTTGATGAATAATTATATTTTTAAAATATGTTTTTACCTATGTAATTTTGATAAATTGAATGGTTAGTAGGTTACTAATCTATACAACATTCAATATAATGATAAAAGATACTTTTGTTAAAAAACACTTCATGATTTAGTTTACAATTTACTCAATCAAAAGTACAAATAATCACTTAATTGTTTTTTATAACTAGTAAAAATTAATATACATATTATGTGAAAAAATTTCAAGACTGCACTAGTAATTTGTTAAATTTGTTTTACATCGTAGAGAATAAAATTAATTTTAAGCATGAATATCAAATTTCGCTAAAATATAAACTTCAGACGCTCATAAAAAATATATATTATGTATTTACACACAAAATTGTATGTAATTTTAGATTCTGAGTGGAGCGAAGAAGCTACTGGTTTTACTATGGTGTTTATTTATTTATTTTTTATCCTGTATACATAACTTGTACCAGACGGAGTTCATCGATTACAACACAAAATATCTAATCTTTTAGCAAATTAGATCAGGATAGAACTTTATAGAGGTCGTTTTCCGATTTTATCAATAGTTATTTATTGCCATGGGAAAAACCACCGAAAAGTTACAAAAAAACTGCTAAAAACGGGGTTTTAACTTCTGCCACTTTGTTTGTCACCATAGACACTAATTAAAATGATAATATTATAATATTAATACAACTCACAAGCTATAATATATTATAACAATATAAAATATCCAGACTGACAAACCGTCTTTTGTTTTTTTATGAATAAATAATAGGCAAAAAGTACATGATTCGTTTCAAATTTCTAAATATATTTAATAAAATGATTTTCCAAATCGATGAAACTTATTAACCGGATCTTGTAATATATTTTGGAATATTATAAAATAAATTTTATAGGGATTATAATATATTTAATTTTTTTATTATTTGTATTATAACTTAACAATAAAAATTGGATGGATATATAAGTTAATTATACTAAAAATATAATGTTTAAAATATATTTATATTTTATAGTTTTGTCAAAAAAGCCACGATTACGGAATGTGATGTTACAAAGTTAAAAGATTTTTGCGATTATGATTTCCTTGCAATGGAAAATTAATTTTTTATTTATTTACTCACATTTTATTTTACACACGTTCCACCTTCGTTATAAGGGTTTTGTATAGTCAACTTTAATGACATATTGAACAAGAATATTCGATCTCAAATATGTATTGTACCGAAACAGATGCATCTTATGCAATATCCTCGGTTATCTTTAGTTATGACTTATGAGCTACAATTTCTGAAAATATAATAGAATACTTCGTGAAATTTACTTGACAAAAGTTAACTGAAAAATGATTTCCGAGTAAATTTTTTGATGAATAATTATATTTTTAAAATATGTTTTTACCTATGTAATTTTGATAAATTGAATGGTTAGTAGGTTACTAATCTATACAACATTCAATATAATGATAAAAGATACTTTTGTTAAAAAACACTTCATGATTTAGTTTACAATTTACTCAATCAAAAGTACAAATAATCACTTAATTGTTTTTTATAACTAGTAAATATTAATATACATATTATGTGAACAAATTTCAAGACTGCACTAGTAATTTGTTAAATTTGTTTTACATCGTAGAGAATAAAATTAATTTTAAGCATGAATATCAAATTTCGCTAAAATATAAACTTCAGACGCTCATAAAAAATATATATTATGTATTTACACACAAAATTGTATGTAATTTTAGATTCTGAGTGGAGCGAAGAAGCTACTGGTTTTACTATGGTGTTTATTTATTTATTTTTTATCCTGTATACATAACTTGTACCAGACGGAGTTCATCGATTACAACATAAAATATCTAATCTTTTAGCAAATTAGATCAGGATAGAACTTTATAGAGGTCGTTTTCCGATTTTATCAATAGTTATTTATTGCCATGGGAAAAACCACCGAAAAGTTACAAAAAAACTGCTAAAAACGGGGTTTTAACTTCTGCCACTTTGTTTGTCACCATAGACACTAATTAAAATGATAATATTATAATATTAATACAACTCACAAGCTATAATATATTATAACAATATAAAATATCCAGACTGACAAACCGTCTTTTGTTTTTTTATGAATAAATAATAGGCAAAAAGTACATGATTCGTTTCAAATTTCTAAATATATTTAATAAAATGATTTTCCAAATCGATGAAACTTATTAACCGGATCTTGTAATATATTTTGGAATATTATAAAATAAATTTTATAGGGATTATAATATATTTAATTTTTTTATTATTTGTATTATAACTTAACAATAAAAATTGGATGGATATATAAGTTAATTATACTAAAAATATAATGTTTAAAATATATTTATATTTTATAGTTTTGTCAAAAAAGCCACGATTACGGAATGTGATGTTACAAAGTTAAAAGATTTTTGCGATTATGATTTCCTTGCAATGGAAAATTAATTTTTTATTTATTTACTCACATTTTATTTTACACACGTTCCACCTTCGTTATAAGGGTTTTGTATAGTCAACTTTAATGACATATTGAACAAGAATATTCGATCTCAAATATGTATTGTACCGAAACAGATGCATCTTATGCAATATCCTCGGTTATCTTTAGTTATGACTTATGAGCTACAATTTCTGAAAATATAATAGAATACTTCGTGAAATTTACTTGACAAAAGTTAACTGAAAAATGATTTCCGAGTAAATTTTTTGATGAATAATTATATTTTTAAAATATGTTTTTACCTATGTAATTTTGATAAATTGAATGGTTAGTAGGTTACTAATCTATACAACATTCAATATAATGATAAAAGATACTTTTGTTAAAAAACACTTCATGATTTAGTTTACAATTTACTCAATCAAAAGTACAAATAATCACTTACTTGTTTTTTATAACTAGTAAAAATTTATATACATATTATGTGAACAAATTTCAAGACTGCACTAGTAATTTGTTAAATTTGTTTTACATCGTAGAGAATAAAATTAATTTTAAACATGAATATCAAATTTCGCTAAAATATAAACTTCAGACGCTCATAAAAAATATATATTATGTATTTACACACAAAATTGTATGTAATTTTAGATTCTGAGTGGAGCGAGGAAGCTACTGGTTTTACTATGGTGTTTATTTATTTATTTTTTATCCTGTATACATAACTTGTACCAGACGGAGTTCATCGATTACAACATAAAATATCTAATCTTTTAGCAAATTAGATCAGGATAGAATTTATAGAGGTCGTTTTCCGATTTTATCAATAGTTATTTATTGCCATGGGAAAAACCACCGAAAAGTTACAAAAAAACTGCTAAAAATGGGGTTTTAACTTCTGCCACTTTGTTTGTCACCATAGACACTAATTAAAATGATAATATTATAATATTAATACAACTCTCAAGCTATAATATATTATAACAATATAAAATATCCAGACTGACAAACCGTATTTTGTTTTTTTAGGGATGAATAATAGGCAAAAAGTACATGATTCGTTTCAAATTTCTAAATATATTTAATAAAATGATTTTCCAAATCGATGAAACTTATTAACCGGATCTTGTAATATATTTTGGAATATTATAAAATAAATTTTATAGGGATTATAATATATTTAATTTTTTTATTATTTGTATTATAACTTAACAATAAAAATTGGATGGATATATAAGTTAATTATACTAAAAATATAATGTTTAAAATATATTTATATTTTATAGTTTTGTCAAAAAAGCCACGATTACGGAATGTGATGTTACAAAGTTAAAAGATTTTTGCGATTATGATTTCCTTGCAATGGAAAATTAATTTTTTATTTATTTACTCACATTTTATTTTACACACGTTCCACCTTCGTTATAAGGGTTTTGTATAGTCAACTTTAATGACATATTGAACAAGAATATTCGATCTCAAATATGTATTGTACCGAAACAGATGCATCTTATGCAATATCCTCGGTTATCTTTAGTTATGACTTATGAGCTACAATTTCTGAAAATATAATAGAATACTTCGTGAAATTTACTTGACAAAAGTTAACTGAAAAATGATTTCCGAGTAAATTTTTTGATGAATAATTATATTTTTAAAATATGTTTTTTACCTATGTAATTTTGATAAATTGAATGGTTAGTAGGTTACTAATCTATACAACATTCTATGTAATGACAAAAGATACTTTTGTTAAAAAACACTTCATGATTTAGTTTACAATTTACTCAATCGAAAGTACAAATAATCACTTACTTGTTTTTTATAACTAGTAAAAATTAATATACATATTATGTGTAAAAATTTCAAGACTGCACTAGTAATTTGTTAAATTTGTTTTACATCGTAGAGAATAAAATTAATTTTAAACATGAATATCAAATTTCGCTAAAATATAAACTTCAGACGCTCATAAAAAATATATATTATGTATTTACACACAAAATTGTATGTAATTTTAGATTCTGAGTGGAGCGAGGAAGCTACTGGTTTTACTATGGTGTTTATTTATTTATTTTTTATCCTGTATACATAACTTGTACCAGACGGAGTTCATCGATTACAACATAAAATATCTAATCTTTTAGCAAATTAGATCAGGATGGAACTTTATAGAGGTCGTTTTCCGATTTTCTCAATAGTTATTTAATGCCATGGGAAAAACCACCGACAAGTTACAAAAAAACTGCTAAAAACGGGGTTTTAACTTCTGCCACTTTGTTTGTCACCATAGACACTAATTAAAATGATAATATTATAATATTAATACAACTCACAAGCTATAATATATTATAACAATATAAAATATCCAGACTGACAAACCGTATTTTGTTTTTTTTAGGAATGAATAATAGGCAAAAAGTACATGATTCGTTTCAAATTTCTAAATATATTTAATAAAATGATTTTCCAAATCGATGAAACTTATTAACCGGATCTTGTAATATATTTTGGAATATTATAAAATAAATTTTATAGGGATTATAATATATTTAATTTTTTTATTATTTGTATTATAACTTAACAATAAAAATTGGATGGATATATTAAGTTAATTATACTAAAAATATAATGTTTACAATATATTTATATTTTATAGTTTTGTCAAAAAAGCCACGATTACGGAATGTGATGTTACAAAATTAAAAGATTTTTGCGATTATGATTTCCTTGCAATGGAAAATGAATTTTTTATTTATTTACTCACATTTTATTTTACACACGTTCCACCTTCGTTATAAGGGTTTTGTATAGTCAACTTTAATGACATATTGAACAAGAATATTCGATCTCAAATATGTATTGTACCGAAACAGATGCATCTTATGCAATATCCTCGGTTATCTTTAGTTATGACTTATGAGCTACAATTTCTGAAAATATAATAGAATACTTCGTGAAATTTACTTGACAAAAGTTAACTGAAAAATGATTTCCGAGTAAATTTTTTGATGAATAATTATATTTTTAAAATATGTTTTTACCTATGTAATTTTGATAAATTGAATGGTTAGAAGGTTACTAATCTATACAACATTCAATATAATGATAAAAGATACTTTTGTTAAAAAACACTTCATGATTTAGTTTACAATTTACTCAATCAAAAGTACAAATAATCACTTACTTGTTTTTTATAACTAGTAAAAATTAATATACATATTATGTGAACAAATTTCAAGACTGCACTAGTAATTTGTTAAATTTGTTTTACATCGTAGAGAATAAAATTAATTTTAAGCATGAATATCAAATTTCGCTAAAATATAAACTTCAGACGCTCATAAAAAATATATATTATGTATTTACACACAAAATTGTATGTAATTTTAGATTCTGAGTGGAGCGAGGAAGCTACTGGTTTTACTATGGTGTTTATTTATTTATTTTTTATCCTGTATACATAACTTGTACCAGACGGAGTTCATCGATTACAACATAAAATATCTAATCTTTTAGCAAATTAGATCAGGATGGAACTTTATAGAGGTCGTTTTCCGATTTTCTCAATAGTTATTTAATGCCATGGGAAAAACCACCGACAAGTTACAAAAAAACTGCTAAAAACGGGGTTTTAACTTCTGCCACTTTGTTTGTCACCATAGACACTAATTAAAATGATAATCTTATAATATTAATACAACTCACAAGCTATAATATATTATAACAATATAAAATATCCAGACTGACAAACCGTATTTTGTTTTTTTAGGAATGAATAATAGGCAAAAAGTACATGATTCGTTTCAAATTTCTAAATATATTTAATAAAATGATTTTCCAAATCGATGAAACTTATTAACCGGATCTTGTAATATATTTTGGAATATTATAAAATAAATTTTATAGGGATTATAATATATTTAATTTTTTTATTATTTGTATTATAACTTAACAATAAAAATTGGATGGATATATTAAGTTAATTATACTAAAAATATAATGTTTACAATATATTTATATTTTATAGTTTTGTCAAAAAAGCCACGATTACGGAATGTGATGTTACAAAATTAAAAGATTTTTGCGATTATGATTTCCTTGCAATGGAAAATGAATTTTTTATTTATTTACTCACATTTTATTTTACACACGTTCCACCTTCGTTATAAGGGTTTTGTATAGTCAACTTTAATGACATATTGAACAAGAATATTCGATCTCAAATATGTATTGTACCGAAACAGATGCATCTTATGCAATATCCTCGGTTATCTTTAGTTATGACTTATGAGCTACAATTTCTGAAAATATAATAGAATACTTCGTGAAATTTACTTGACAAAAGTTAACTGAAAAATGATTTCCGAGTAAATTTTTTGATGAATAATTATATTTTTAAAATATGTTTTTACCTATGTAATTTTGATAAATTGAATGGTTAGTAGGTTACTAATCTATACAACATTCAATATAATGATAAAAGATACTTTTGTTAAAAAACACTTCATGATTTAGTTTACAATTTACTCAATCAAAAGTACAAATAATCACTTACTTGTTTTTTATAACTAGTAAAAATTAATATACATATTATGTGAACAAATTTCAAGACTGCACTAGTAATTTGTTAAATTTGTTTTACATCGTAGAGAATAAAATTAATTTTAAGCATGAATATCAAATTTCGCTAAAATATAAACTTCAGACGCTCATAAAAAATATATATTATGTATTTACACACAAAATTGTATGTAATTTTAGATTCTGAGTGGAGCGAGGAAGCTACTGGTTTTACTATGGTGTTTATTTATTTATTTTTTATCCTGTATACATAACTTGTACCAGACGGAGTTCATCGATTACAACATAAAATATCTAATCTTTTAGCAAATTAGATCAGGATAGAACTTTATAGAGGTCGTTTTCCGATTTTATCAATAGTTATTTATTGCCATGGGAAAAACCACCGAAAAGTTACAAAAAAACTGCTAAAAACGGGGTTTTAACTTCTGCCACTTTGTTTGTCACCATAAACACTAATTAAAATGATAATATTATAATATTAATACAACTCACAAGCTATAATATATTATAACAATATAAAATATCCAGACTGACAAACCGTATTTTGTTTTTTTAGGAATGAATAATAGGCAAAAAGTACATGATTCGTTTCAAATTTCTAAATATATTTAATAAAATGATTTTCCAAATCGATGAAACTTATTAACCGGATCTTGTAATATATTTTGGAATATTATAAAATAAATTTTATAGGGATTATAATATATTTAATTTTTTTATTATTTGTATTATAACTTAACAATAAAAATTGGATGGATATATTAAGTTAATTATACTAAAAATATAATGTTTACAATATATTTATATTTTATAGTTTTGTCAAAAAAGCCACGATTACGGAATGTGATGTTACAAAATTAAAAGATTTTTGCGATTATGATTTCCTTGCAATGGAAAATGAATTTTTTATTTATTTACTCACATTTTATTTTACACACGTTCCACCTTCGTTATAAGGGTTTTGTATAGTCAACTTTAATGACATATTGAACAAGAATATTCGATCTCAAATATGTATTGTACCGAAACAGATGCATCTTATGCAATATCCTCGGTTATCTTTAGTTATGACTTATGAGCTACAATTTCTGAAAATATAATAGAATACTTCGTGAAATTTACTTGACAAAAGTTAACTGAAAAATGATTTCCGAGTAAATTTTTTGATGAATAATTATATTTTTAAAATATGTTTTTACCTATGTAATTTTGATAAATTAAATGGTTAGTAGGTTACTAATCTATACAACATTCAATATAATGATAAAAGATACTTTTGTTAAAAAACACTTCATGATTTAGTTTACAATTTACTCAATCAAAAGTACAAATAATCACTTACTTGTTTTTTATAACTAGTAAAAATTAATATACATATTATGTGTAAAAATTTCAAGACTGCACTAGTAATTTGTTAAATTTGTTTTACATCGTAGAGAATAAAATTAATTTTAAACATGAATATCAAATTTCGCTAAAATATAAACTTCAGACGCTCATAAAAAATATATATTATGTATTTACACACAAAATTGTATGTAATTTTAGATTCTGAGTGGAGTGAGGAAACTACTGGTTTTACTATGGTGTTTATTTATTTATTTTTTATCCTGTATACATAACTTGTACCAGACGGAGTTCATTGATTACAACATAAAATATCTAATCTTTTAGCAAATTAGATCAGGATGGAACTTTATAGAGGTCGTTTTCCGATTTTCTCAATAGTTATTTAATGCCATGGGAAAAACCACCGACAAGTTACAAAAAATTTGCTAAAAACGGGGTTTTAACTTCTGCCACTTTGTTTGTCACCATAGACACTAATTAAAATGATAATATTATAATATTAATACAACTCACAAGCTATAATATATTATAACAATATAAAATATCCAGACTGACAAACCGTATTTTGTTTTTTTAGGAATGAATAATAGGCAAAAAGTACATGATTCGTTTCAAATTTCTAAATATATTTAATAAAATGATTTTCCAAATCGATGAAACTTATTAACCGGATCTTGTAATATATTTTGGAATATTATAAAATAAATTTTATAGGGATTATAATATATTTAATTTTTTTATTATTTGTATTATAACTTAACAATAAAAATTGGATGGATATATTAAGTTAATTATACTAAAAATATAATGTTTACAATATATTTATATTTTATAGTTTTGTCAAAAAAGCCACGATTACGGAATGTGATGTTACAAAATTAAAAGATTTTTGCGATTATGATTTCCTTGCAATGGAAAATGAATTTTTTATTTATTTACTCACATTTTATTTTACACACGTTCCACCTTGTTATAAGGGTTTTGTATAGTCAACTTTAATGACATATTGAACAAGAATATTCGATCTCAAATAAGTATTGTACCGAAACAGATGAATCTTATGCAATATCCTCGGTTATCTTTAGTTATGACTTATGAGCTACAATTTCTGAAAATATAATAGAATACTTCGTGAAATTTACTTGACAAAAGTTAACTGAAAATGATTTCCGAGTAAATTTTTTGATGAATAATTATATTTTTAAAATATGTTTTTACCTATGTAATTTTGATAAATTGAATGGTTAGTAGGTTACTAATCTATGCAACATTCAATATAATGATAAAAGATACTTTTGTTAAAAAACACTTCATGATTTAGTTTACAATTTACTCAATCAAAAGTACAAATAATCACTTAATTGTTTTTTATAACTAGTAAAAATTAATATACATATTATGTGAAAAAATTTCAAGACTGCACTAGTAATTTGTTAAATTTGTTTTACATCGTAGAGAATAAAATTAATTTTAAACATGAATATCAAATTTCGCTAAAATATAAACTTCAGACGCTCATAAAAAATATATATTATGTATTTACACACAAAATTGTATGTAATTTTAGATTCTGAGTGGAGCGAGGAAGCTACTGGTTTTACTATGGTGTTTATTTATTTATTTTTTATCCTGTATACATAACTTGTACCAGAATGAGTTCATCGATTACAACATAAAATATCTAATATTTTAGCAAATTAGATCAAGATGGAACTCTCTAGAGGTCTTTTTTCGATTTTCTCAATAGTTATTTAATGCCATTGGAAAAACCACCGACAAGTTACAAAAAAACGGGGTTTTAACTTCTGACGCTTTGTTTGTCACCATAGACACTAATTAAAATAATAATACATTTATTATTACAACTTACAGGCTATAATATATTATAACAATATAAAAAATCCAGACTGACACTCCGTCTTTTGTTTTTTTATGAATTAATAATAGGCAAATATTTCATAATTCGTTTCAAATTTCTAAATATCTTTAATAAAATGAGTTTCTAAATCGATGAAACTTATTAACCGGATCTTGTAATATATTTTATAATATTTTTGACCTCCCCGTCGAAGTCGTATTCGCGTTCCCCGGTAAATTTATTGACTGACTGCGGCTGTACTTCGTTCGCGGACGGCGTCGTTACTTACTATATATAAGCATATAATAATTATGCGTCGAAGAGTTCGATTTTATATTTTACAGACGTGATCTACGCATATCGGTATTTATATATTTGATACACGATATAGCCACAGGTGGTACTGTAGGTACATGCATAATATAATAAATAAATGTCTAAATATTAAGAGTTGATACGGTGGTCGGGTTAGTTAAATTATATAATAATATCCTAACTCCACGATGGATGTGACAGAAACGTTCAAATACTTCAACGCATAGTGTATTACAATATATTATTATTACGATTTAATAAATATTGCTCGATAAATGTAGACAATAAAAGCAATAGCTGTGTATATCAATTATTTGTTATTTACCTTTAAATTATCTATTTATTAATTTGATTTTATGCTCATGATCCAGTTTTATACCCCTAGGTGGCCCTGGGCGGCCCCGTTCGGACCTTTTCGCGTTGCTCGTCAAAATTAGAGGTGGAGAAGACGAGCAAACCGAGCGCGGGGTTTTTGCCGTTTTTTTCGATAATTCGAGTTTTGCTCTTTTCGACACGTCTCTGGGCCTCGTTCGCCCCTTATTTGCGTTCTCCCCTAAATTTAATAGCCGCGCGTGGACGTACTTCTTCCGGGACGAGTCCCGGGGCTGTGGGACGACACCGAGAGCCGAGTGCGGAGAGCGCCGCCGTCGAGTGGGTATTACTATGTACAGGCATAAATACGTGCGTCGGACTGTTCGATTTTTTTCGCGATTCTCGCGTTTTTGACGTCCGGAAGCCGGTCGTCCGCTTCTCGACGCGGTCGCGTCGCCCTTTCCGACGCCCTTTGAAGGACGTCGAAACCGCGTTCGTAATTCGCCGGGACAGTGAAACGGCTTAAGAGTCATAGAGTCGACACCAGTTCTCAACTCAGTAGGTAGGCAAGGCGTCGGTGCGGATGACCCGGGGTCGTGGTTTCGATGCCAGCCGCCGGGATTGAGGTTAATTTGCGGCGGCCGTGTGAATTCTGAATTTTTTTTCCGCCTTTTTTTTTTTTGTCCTTTACCGTTTGCCTTTTCAAAATTCGAGTTGTACCCCCTTTGAAGACGTCGGACATCCCCGTCAAAGACTTATTCGCGTTCCCCGCTAAATTAGTCCCTGGGTGGAATGGCGTCGCGGAAAGCAGACGGCCAATATCGCGAGTAGGTATTACTATATACACGCATAAATACATGCGTCGGAGGGTTGGTTTTTTTTGACACGTCCGACGACGGCGGAGCACGTCGTCCGCTAAACGACGCGGTCGTATCGCCCGCTCAAATGCCCTCAGCGGACGTTGGAATCGCGTTTGTAATTCGCCGGAACGGCGAAACGGTTTAAGTGTCATAGATATGACTCCAGTTCTCAACTCAGTAGGTAGGTAGGTAGGCAAGGCGTTTGTGCGGATAACCGGGGGTCGAGGATCCGGCTGCCGGAATTGATGAAAATTTGCGGCGGCCCTGTAAAACCTGATTTTTTGGATTTTTTTTTGCCGTGTTTTTTTTCCTTTCGCTATCACCTCCGCCTTATCATATTTAACGAAATTTTAAGAAATTAATATTTTCAGAGTTTTACCGCCTTTTATAAGTCTGATCTCCCCGTTTGACCGTTATTCCCGTTACCCGGGACCGATTGACGTCGCGGAGAGCGCATGAAAATAAATGGATGAATAATAGGCTTGAATATATGCGTCGGAGAGCAATTTTTTTTCACGCGATTTTTCAAATATATGTATTTAGATATACATATCATATACATCATGCTTAATGTTTATGTAGGTCGTATAGGTCCTACCGTTAATTTAATTTCTTATTATCCTACATGTGCATCTGATAAAAGACACCAATATACTAAACATGTAACTTAATAATATGATATCATGTACCTACATAATAAATATATAAATATAACGGTCACGATGTTTTCGTTAGGTCAGTACCGAATGTCTTGATACATAATAACTATTACTTCAAGTGTAGGTATACCTATTTACGTTTAAATTTATCAACAGTGTAAGACGTACTTATTGACGTGTTTTTTCTTATTATTATTGTGTCCGTACATACCCACAATACACATAGGTAAGTGTTTATGTATGCGTGAGAAATATTAAAAGCAGACGATCAATTATTATACACTGCAATACTACGCGCGATAATACAGTACGACCGTTATTATACGCAACATTATACGCTTGGAGTGGGGTGGAGTGGAGCCGTGGGGGGACAACTTTGGCGACGCGAAACGCGCCCGTGTCAACCTGCCTCATCTCGTAACCGGCGCTCTTGCACAACGTACATCAAATCTCACAGAAAAGCCTAATACGTTGTATTATTTAATATTCAGTGCTTTCCTTTGAGTTTTGATGTTCTGCATTGGGCGCTTTTCACAAACCGGTGAGTAAACTTTTATATCTACTAGTTACTACTACTATAATATTATACTATTCAGATAAACCACAGGTGTATTCGTGGCGGCGCGTATCGCGAACGAACATATTTCCACCGCCTACAGACATCGTTTTCCGCTGGTCACGGCGCGTTTCGAGTTTTTTTCGTACACTTTGAATACCTACAACGTTTTATATATCCGCATTCGTATTAGCTGTGTATTTATTCGACGTGTAAGTCTGTTAGCTGTTTCGGCGCGTTACCATTGCGGACTGCGGTACACGTGTTTTACAGTTAGGTAAATCTTAATATTGCGCTACTACGAGCTGGGTATGTAATTTTTTGTATTTTTCTATTTTTTATGTACATCATGTAAGCCGGTGTGTACCTATTAATTCTAAAAATAACACACGAGTCGCCCAAGTCTCATACATCACCACTGATAACGAAACTGTATCAGTCATTATATTCGATTGCAACGAGTTATTCATATTGAGTATTTACTTTTTACTTATTATTATTATTATTATATATTCGTTCGTGATGTTTTTAGGCCATTCAAAATGGTCAAACGCTGTGTGCTATGCGGAGTTGTGGACAACATTGATGACGTTTCCGTACACAGGTATTTCACACAACACGTTAATACATATCGATATATATTATAATAAATAATGTGTCGCCTCTTAGATTTCCAATTGCCGTACATCGTTGTCTTGAGTGGGTGGCATTTGTAGTGGATCAAGGTTTTCCTGTGAACCAAACATCTCAGTTGTGTTCGACGCATATCGTCCCCGGTGTCGACTACGCTGTGAGAAACGCGCGGCGCCGCTGTCTGTGGCCCACGGCAGTGCCGTCTTTGGTGAGTGTGTTCAATAAATATAATTTCATTGCAGTACACCATGACTGTATGCCCGTCTGACTGGACTTCTAATACTAATACTGTTGTATACTCTCGTGAGTTTGATGTACCTACTGTGTATTTCAAACTTGTGGCTAATAAGAAGCAACCTAACTTAATTTAATAACTTAACTCAATGACATTCAAGGTTTTTGTTGCAACATAATACATATGACCTCACAAAAGTATACTTCTAAACCAAATCAATAGGCACGTGCTACGGTTTAATACACAATATCAAGTGAATGACATATTATAACAAAATTCATGGTATTACATTGATATACATTTCAATCTTTTGGATCACATCTTTATTATTTCAAGTTTGATCAATTTTCACAACATTTACAATTTCTGCAGTGCTAATTTCATTTCATTTGTTTACGTTTATTCCATAGTATGTAATTATCAAAGCCAATGACAATGAGTAGTGTCCAACCTACGGTTAAAATTCACTGTGCTCTTAGATACTACTATACTACTATACTATACTGGCTCGGTACAACATTCTTGAAAAGTAAATGTCTATTTTATCATAAAACTTTCATTCATCTTATTATATTATAATTGTATGGATAATTGTAAATTAAATTGTAGAATAACTTGAACGACATTCAATTGTGTTACTGCTGTTTCAGATTTCAAACACTGGGCCAAGCTTCTTTTCATACATTGATTAAATTCATACATTTGATACCTAAATTAACTTATAAATATACTTATATATCAACTTTTACTATGGGTATATTGACCTAAACAGAACACTTAACGTTTTCTTACATACATTGTATTACTACTGCACAAAGTAGGTATTACTAGACTCTTAACTAACCTCTCCTTTTTTTGAGCATTGTTAACTGGATGAGTAAAATTTCACATATTGTCTTACTGTTAGCAATGTTAAGATTATTTTAATACATACTTTCTTTCCTTTAGTTATACAACAACTAACTTTGTTCTTACTACAGTGTAACATATTTACTACTGATGTGTGTTTTATCAATACATAGTGGTGATGAATATAGGTGCACTTGATTGAAGACTCACACCATGTATGATTTTATTAGTGTAACATAAACCTTACATTCAACTTAATATAAATGCACTTATTGCATATGAGTACTTAAACTTACTGTTATTGAGTGCAATACATTTTTAAAATGTAAGTCATTGTTGTTATTGTTTATTTATTTATTTATTTATTTGTATAATAAACGGGTAAAGACCCTTTTGTGTAAACAATACAGTACAGGTTTAACATTTAAGTATTTTACAATTAATAATAAACATTTAATTATTTTACAATTAATAATAAACGACTCGATTTAAAACAATAATAATAATAATGAGCCGACAATATAAAATAATAATAAGTATCAAGAATACAACATAATTTAACATTTAAGTATTTTACAATTAACAATAAACGACTCGATTTAAAACAATAATAATAATAATTAGACAAGTTTAAATAATGAAACAATAACAATAATCTTGTGTTGTTACGGTAATACCTAACCAACACAAGATTATATTAAATATGTATGAACAATACACAACACAAAGTTTTAATTTTAAGTTAAAATTAATTAATTTAACTATAACAAAAGTCAGTAAACATATTTTATTATCTCAATATACCTGCTTACTGCTCACATTGAACACACATTTAGCTAAACATTATTTTGTAACACTTATGAAAATAATTTGAACCACAATTTATTTGTGTAACAGAAACCGTCGTATAAATTCAATTATTGCATATAGGTACCTACACTTACTGTTATAGAGTGCAATAATTATTGTTTTTATTGTTGTTACTGAAAAAACATTTAAGCACATTACACAGTTTTAGTTTTTCAGCCTAACAAAGATTATAAATAATATGCATGAATACACAACTAATTAACTGTGATTGGTACTTCTTAATTTTTTTAACTACATTTATCTTATACTAGCCATATTGTTGTACTGAAATTATTTAGGTATACTTTTTTCAGTGCTCACACACCTTCAATGGCAATAAGTAGTATTGTAGTACAGTTACAGTTAGTTATTACTCACTGTATTTTAAATGTTCTTTTAATATAGGTATTCTTAATGTTTTCTTACACAGTTCTAAATTGTTGTTCTTTGCTAACAAATATTATGTTATTATAATTCCAATTTTGGGTATCACCAATGAGGTTTTCATGCGTACTACAGGTTCAGAAAAACAGGATTTAATAGTTGCGTATACAATGTATAATGTCATATTTTAATAATATATTATTATTCATTACAGGAAAACATACTTATCACGGTACACTATAGGTAGGTACTTCTGTTATTGAACATATTTTACTAATTTTTTTCCTATTCATTTTTACCTACTTATTTACAAAATAACTTAAACAAGTTTAACATCTACACTGATACACACTATATTATTCCTGGTTAAACAATAATTATATTATGCAATGGAATACTAATACTATGTAATACTGATGAAATAAAATATTCTAAACTCAATTAAACTTATAGGTGTTCAAGGACATCCAGATGGATGTGGTGGAGGCCGTGGAAGTTGTGGAAGTCCAGGTGGATGGTGAGGAGGCCGTGGAAGTGGCAGAAGTCCAGATGGAGGGGGTTGAGGACATGGAAGTGGTTGACGTACAGGTGGAGGGGATGGAGGACATGGAAGTGGTCAACTTCCAGGTAGAGGAGATTGAGGACATGGAAGTGGTGGAGTACGTGGAAGTGGTAGAGGACGGGTGGAGGAAGTGGAAGTGGTCGACTTCCAGATAGAGGAGATTGAGGATGTGGAAGTGGTCGAACTACCCAGAGTGTGTGCGCCAATGATTTACAGGCTGGCGGGCGTGACACACCCGCTTCCAGAGCGTCACAACGCGGGCGCATTAGACAGAGTGTGCAGAGACTGTAACGCTCTCCACGTGTTGTAACAACGGCCAAGTGACCGCCGCAGGACAACGCGCGTTGTTGCCCGCCCCCTACCTACTAATGAATTAGCTTATAGATGATTCACGGGATGGTCGTAGATTCCGAGCGGACATTCGGCGGTACAACAACGTTCTGGCATTCGCTGTGTTTATCTGCGGCGTAAACGACAGGCGTGTGCCAGGAGGAGACCGCCGGTGTGGATTGTCCACGGTCAGACCTATCGGAAGACCAATAATGAGGTGGCTGTGGCCCCGGGAAGTGCGAACAACTGTCAGTTGTATTTCTTAGAGTCCAGAGAGGCCAACCACCGGCGCCTCGATATTGCACAAGGGGGGAATCGTGAACTGTCCGAAATCGTGATGGGATTATTGGACGGTTTTCTGCGGGGCATCAATCCGTACGCAATGGCTTTTATGTAAGAAACTTAAACTATTGTATTTATTACTAGGAATGTGAATTGCCCCTTAGAGTAAATACTTTTTGCATATACCTTTCTTACACTAGATAAAAAAAAAAACATTTACCAATATAAGCTACTAATATAGACTTAATAATGATTTAAAATAGTATACATAGCAAACAGTTTTCTTAACTTCTCCTTTTAACTCCTCCTTATTAGTTATTTGAAATACCTATTATTGTTAGTTGTTACCTATTCTATGTGATTCTCACACACACACACATACACACACTCACACACACACACACACACACACACACACATATACACACACACACACACACATTTATAATAAACATTTTTTTTTATATTGTGTTAATAAGAATAATAAAAGATAGTTAAACAAAATAATAAACTTCAAAAACGGGGTAAATACAATAGAAAATGTTATCAATAAATTTCTTATACCTTATAGCTTATTCCTACAAAGTTAAATGCACTGAATGATATTTACATACTATTATATTAAATTTAGGTTAGACAAAAACCTATTTACTATTGATTAATACTTATTAGTTATTTGAAATATCTAAGGTACTTAATTATTTAAAATTATACACGCAATTCATTTGTTTTCAACTTTTTGAGTCATTACTCAATGATATAATATTAAATATGACTTAGGGTTCGGATGTTTATGACTTGACATATTTATGTAACTTTGGGTACATTTAATTATACATTAATACATTTTATACACTCAATTATATTTACCTATTGAATGTGATTCTCTACGCTTATTACACCTACACACAGGCACACAAATATTTATAATATATATTTAGCATAGATTATGGTAAATTCATTATACTCTCACCGCTACCAATATAGAGTTAAATGGACTGAATGATAGAACATTGATGTTTTTATATTTTACTTTAGTATTATAACATGTACAAGTACATTTTTTTATAATACACATTTTTATTTCTTACAATATAGAGATAAATGCACTGAATGATATTTAAATACTATTTGGTTACATACCTACATTATATTAGGTTAGATTCGACATAAACAAACTTCAAATACAGCAATAACTATTGATTAATATATTTTAAGTATGATTTATTCTCAGTTCTACTCTTCGCCCCCCCCCCCTCCCCCTTCTCATTTGTAATTACAATTCACAATTATTTGTACACATTATGGAGTGTGTTTAACATAAATTTATAAATATATACATGTCTATATTCGTTTCAGGAACATGCGTCAGGTGTGGCTGGCAGAAAGAGCCCTAGCCGATCCCGCAGCTGTGCCACCTAGACCAGTCACAATGCATTTCGTTGAAAATGTGGCCCGGGATAGGGGCCGAAACAACCTGCCTACTGCAAATGAAGTTGCGGCCGTGTTCGTAGGTGAAGGTGGTCTTCCTCCCATAAACATCAATCTGGTCATCTACGACACCAATCCAATCGACCAGCAATGGAGGACGCAATTTATACCAGCGGGTTAGTTAATAAATATTTAACACGACTTTCCGCTTACAATATTTACTATACACTAGGAATGAATTACTTCCTTTTGTACACCTCACACACACACACATACACACACATAATATTATAACAGATGCTTAATAACTAATACGTTAGGTCAAAACCGACTTCAACCATTTCACTTGTGCACTAATACTTATTACATTAGCAATTTGAGTTTGTTGTGTGATAAAACAAAAGCCATTAGATTATTATACATTTAGTATATAACTCTCATCAATTTTCCTCCTAAATTATTTTCATAATATTGTAGTGACAATAAGTTACATTAATCAAATCTATAGTTACATTACTTCAATGCTTAATTCACTGTTCTCATAATTTGTGTATACTTAATAACTAGAGTTAAATTACATTCCGTCATATAGATTGTTTTAATTGTACAGTAAATATCCGACTGTACATACATTCTGGACATTTTTTTCAAATATAATTAGTTATTTACTAATATTTAGGTTCACACCGACATATATAATAATACTTATTAAATGAACAGTGTAATTTCATTGTGTTGGTGTGAAACAATTGTGTTACAATTATTATAAATTTAAAACAGCGTGGATCAACTTAATACCTATCACATGTCTCATCAATCTTAATAAATTATTTTCATAATGGTGATACAAGTCTATAGTTACATCACTTTGTCGTGCTCTTATTTCATTATTTGTATATACTTAATGACTGACATCACTTACAGACATACACTATTATTATATTTATTTTTTATATGTTACCTACCTTTCTTTTGTGGTTCTACAAAACATTATGTAGGTACTTGCTATACACATAACACAATCATAATAAAAGAAAATATAGAAATAAATTACTCCTAAATAGAGTTGACAGTTATGATTTCACAGTAAATAATATACTTCATAACTAATATAACAATATTATAGCCGACCTTAGAGTTATACAAATTGTGTACACACAACACAAAAGTATCTCAATAAACTAACTCTCAGCTACTACAGACCTTTGGTTTAACTTAAAATTCATTATATTTCTCAAGGGTCGTGTCACTCGGATCCCATGTTGAATCCGCTGTTTTTCTCGTACGGCGAGGCCGGTTGGCATAACGGGATGTTGCAAGAAGGCCCTCGACGAAATAATGTCCGCAGTCGAAACACTTTAAGAGAATTTGCGTGCTACCGTTTGGCCATTCGATATGAGGAAAATAACGACACGAGGCACCAACTGTTCAGTTTAATACATCAAGGCCGGTCCTTGTTGCACATGTATGTGTGCGACCAATACGTTAAAATGAAATCTAACAATCTGAATTACATACGTCAGAATCAGAGGGATCTCCTAACCGAAGCGTATCAAGGGCTCGTGGACCATATAAACCGAAACCTCAACATCGATCCTATGACGGTCAGCCGTAGGATCATTTTGCCGTCGACGTTCGTGGGCAGCGAAAGATACAACAAGATGTGTTATCAGGACGCTATCACCATGGTCCGTAGCAAAGGAAAACCCGACCTGTTCATAAAATTTACGTGCAATCCCAGGTGGCCAGAGATTACAGAAACCTGGCGGTTCACAGCATTGCAAATGACAGGCCCGACCTGGTGGCCAGCCCTGTTCAACAGGAAACTGCAGGAGTTACTAGGTGACCTAACTGTTAATTGTGTGTTTGGTAATGTCGCCGCTTACGTATACACCATCGAGTTTCAGAAACGCGGTCTGCGCCATGTGCACATACTCATAATCCTGGCCGAGGATTGTAGGTTCCGCACGGCGGCGGACGTCAACGACGTGGTTTGCGCCTTCTTACCGGACCCGGCAACCGACAGCCGCTTACACGACTGTGTGAAGTCCCACATGATACACGGACCATGTGGAACAGTCAACCCGCAGTGTCCGTGCATGGTGAAAAACAGTTGTTCAAAAGATTTCCCGAAAGCGTACGCAAAGAAGACTGTGACCGGACGACGGCCGGGTGGTACTTGTGAGAGGTCATGAGGTCAGTAACGAGTGTGTAGTGCCATACAACCCTTACCTTCTGGCCAAGTACGACGCGCACATCAACGTCGAGATATGCACGTCCATAAAGAGTGTCATGTATATCTACAAGTATATATACAAGGGACACGACCGTGTGACATTGGAGGTTCAGGAAGAAGATAAAATTGCCAAGTGAGTCTTAACCTTACACTATACTTAGCGATATAAACATGATTATAATTATTTAATTTCTAAATTTAAACGTGCAAATATAATATAGGTAATATAATGTATACATGTGTATGGTATAATGATTATAATGGGGGATTGTTGTATACGTTTATTTAGTGGGTTCAGTGTGTATGAATTATTTACTACTTTTTAGGGCAGTTGTATACATTCACCAATACCTTTAAGTTTTTTATCATATTGTTATATATTTGATTATATTATATTATGTGGCTTGATGCAAGAAGGGCCAATGTCATATTTTGACAATGTTCAGGAATTTATTATCTTATTTATTTTCTTAAATTTTATTTTGGAACTTTAACATTCTGTTACTTAATTATATTTGTTTTTATTTCATTGTATGACTCTCATTTTGTTTTCAAGTATAAATATGTACGTTTTAGTTTGACATTGGCAACCCAGAAAAAATAATAAAATTACCTTGGTTTGACATTGGGCAAAAACTAAAATTTAAAATAAACACTTCTACATTTTAATAATAATATTCCATTGAGCATAATGTTAGTAACTTCTACATTTATAAACTTTATAATTGATTTCTATGATTATTATGGTGGATTGTATACTGTGCAGTTGTATACATTCACCATTGCCTTTAAGTCTTATACTTCAATATATATATATATATATATATTTAATGTGTTGTTTAGGTATTATTATTTATTACATTTGATGCGTTATTTCATGTCTTTTCATTCAAGCTGTGTATAATAAACATTCTATTACATACAGTATTAAACATAAATTAAACAAATTGTTAACTAATAAATTATTTATTTATTTTTAATAATTCCCATCAATAGTGTCTAAGAGTTTTATAATTATATATTATAATATATACATAGGTTGTACCATATATTATGTAGTTCTACAGTGTTCTATAGGTGGTCTACATTAGCATATAACAATATTTTATGGATGTGTAATTGTTAGCAGTGTGTCCAGTGTTTTATTTTACTCCCTGTCTTTTAGGTTTTTAGGATAGTTATACAACTATCCAATACCTTTTATTTTTTTTTACTTTTGTATACTAGCTATATCATAATATACTTTACATTTAATGTGTTGTTTAGGTATTATTTTTATTATTATTACATTTAATGTGTTATTTTATGTTTTTCCATACAAGCGAAACACATTTTTATGGATTGCTATTTTCGTTGACGTAAATTAATATTCCTATAGCTTTGCCACTCTTATATAATATTATACAGTGATTTATACACAGTCACACAGATATAAACTCCAGCTGATACAAGTTTTTTATTTAACTTTACATTTGATGTGTTGTTTCCACAGTACAAAATACATCAATTATATACTGTTCTCGCCTTGATCACCTAATATACTTTGTAAATTATTTAAAATGTAAACTTATATTAATTAATATTAATACTTAGCTACTCAAGCCACTTTTGTTTTACGTGTGCTACTACAACATTTATTTATCAAAACATATCATAATATATCAGTCACATTTCTTGTATGGCAACCTTACAATTCAACAGTTGTAGGGATTCTTCGTCATTTGCATAATATTTTTCAATGTAAATAATGACACACCGATGGTGTATCTGTTCACTAACAGTTAAAGTAAAGAGCTGTAAGTCTTCGTACAATTTAAAAAAAATAGTTGTTAGTATGCTTAAATGTTTCAATTCGCTTCACTTCAAAATACATTAAAATTATTAAACATTGTAATATAATATTACATATGCGTCTACAGAACAAAAAATAAATTAAATTCACTTGAATTATATAATAGTAATAATAATAATACCAATCACAACACCAAACGGTATCATCTTATATTGAGCCAATCAATATATTGTTTTTCATATTTTCAATAATCCTTTTTAGGTACGTCAACTCGAGATACGTCAGCTCGCCAGAAGCCATCTAGTAATTGTTTTCGTACAATTTGCACGGCAAAAGTTACGTGGTCGTCAGGCTTCCTGTTCACTTGGAGGGTGGTTAGAACGTGTACTTTCCCCCGGGCCAAGAAGAAGAAAGGCTACAGAACCAAGCTGTACGTCACACGAAACTCACGCAGTTCTTCGCGCTCAACGCGACAAACGTGGCGGCTCGACAATATTTGTACCACGACATACCGACGCATTACACTTGGCAGGTTCCACGGCCAGAAAGAAATCTCGGAAATGTCAAACAATTGTGTCCGTGGCTGATTCGGATGGCAAACGTTACATTGGCTCGGATGTACATAGTGAACCCACTGGACCAGGACCGTTTCCACTTGGGACTGCTACTTCTGAACCGAAGAGGCCCGCAGTCCTTTCAAGACATAAGAACGGTGGACGGGGTCGTTCACCAAACATTCACGGCGGCTGCGGTTGCACTCGGACTATTGGAAGACGACCGAGCGTGGCGGGATTGTTTGAAGGAATCGGCGACGTTGGACACGCCGCGGCAACTGCGGTATCTGTTCGTCACTATACTGGTGTTTTTCCAGCCCTCTAACACGCTGGCGTTGTACGATGCGAACGAAGCAAACCTGATGGAGGACTTCGACCGGCGTCTTCAAGACGTCGACCGCGCGAGGGCCGCGTATCTGGCAGCCATTGAGGATCTACTTCGTGCGCACGGAAAGTCGATGGTCGACTACGATTTGCCCCTAGCCGACCCCCGTCTATTGGAACCGTTGCAGGACGATGCGCTGTTCCGAGAAATAGACGCGGCGGCGCGGTGGGCCCCACGAGTGGACGCCTTGAACGCCGAACAGCTAACGGTGTACGACTGCGTGAAGGCGGCCGTCAACGGACCCGGAGGTACCGGAAAAACCACGCTTTACGGATGCCTGATATGGTTGCTTCGGCATCGACCACCGCCGCGGGAGGTGTTGTGCGTTGCGTTCGCCGGGATCGCCGCGTCGCTCATGGACGGCGGCATGACCGTGCACTCTAACCTAACCTAACCGTTGAAGGTGGGGTGCATCGTGATGTTGCTCAGAAGTCGGCCGATTCGTCACCAAGAACATAGTGTACTGGGAAGTTCTGTAATGCAACAAGTGTTGACAATGGTAAGTATATAATCTAGGCGACGCCTGATGATAGTCTAGGTGACTTTAAACCTAACATGTGTAACATATTTTTCAAACATAATACGTTACACCGCTGTTCTACGTGGTCTGTGTGGAGGTACTTCGTGGACCTTGGCTTCGGGCTAAACAGAGAGAAAGTTTGACAACCTCCTCGTGGTTCTCTCTGGATGCGAATTCACTATAATGTGAATTTGTAACTAATGTCTAACAATGTATGTAATGTCTGTGTTATTTGTATTGCATCACATACTATTGAATATTATATGATATAGTACAGATAGTACAGACAATTTAATTTAAATGTTGTATTTTATTTCACACATAAAGATTCTAATGTACCTATATTATATGATGTATAAATAACATTAATAAGTTAATTTCACTATGTTCCCAATATTTATTACACCATTTTATTGTTGTATCTCTTTCTTAAGTAGTATTAATTTATATTGTATTAATGGTTGAGATTTTACTTTATTATAATTTTATTACTATCAGATTACTAATTTTACATGATTCCTTTCTTCTTGGTTTTATCTAATGAGATTATTAACATTAATAAGTCAATTTCACTATATGTTCACATTATTTATATATTGTACACTAAATCACCGTTAACCGCTGTTAATTAATGTAGACTGTTTTAACGATTGAAATCTTACTTTATTTTATTTGTATTGTATTTCTTTCTTCTTTGTTATTATGTAATCATATATACGCTATTAACATTAATCAGTCAATTTCACTGTACTCACAATATTTTTAATATTTTGTACACTGTATTTCGCTGAACTACTTGATTGATTTATATTGTATTAATGGTTGAGGCATTACTTAATTTTATTTCGATTATTATATTTCTACTGATTATATACTATATATTTATAAATGTAAATTTTATACATTTTTGCATATAATTATGATTTTTACAATATTTATATAATTGACATATTTTTATTAATTGTTTTACTCATGATTGAAATTTTATTACTATTAGATTCTATATAATTAGATTTTATTACTATTTGCTTACTACTGTGGCTTTATATAAATGTAATTATTTCAATATTTATATAATTGACATTGTATTAATTATTGTTTTGCTCAGTAAAAGATTATTTGTTTTGAGTTAAACACCATTTAATAGTATTTCTTTCTATGTGATTCTTTCAGTCGATTTCTATTGTGCTAATAATTGTGATTATATTTTATTTATAAATTAAATTATATTAACATGGACAATATTTGTTTTGTATCATTGTAGAGTATTGGTTCTTCGTTAAGGGAATATCATAATAATAAATGATTTTAACAACATACTCATAGTGCATTTGTTCAATAACAATTTTTTTAAAATACCCACAGTAAATTCATAAATTAAATACTTTATTTTGATAACAAATGCTATAAGCACAACAGTTTTGTCCTATTTGGTACATAAGTAGAACCTAACCTAACCTAACTAATATAACTAGTATCAATTTAAAAAACCATTGATACTGTACACACAAGTGGATATCTTAATAACAATATTTAATAGATAATAATGCATGATAATTTATTATATAAGATAATGTGTAATGCAACATTTTGTACACACTACAACACTGCAAATAATTGCTGTTGATTATTTTTTTTTATATTATTATTTCTGTTTTACATATTAAAACACCATTGATGATACTATTTTATTCACTAAAAACTATAATATTATGTAGTGTGCTACTACATACTAGGTCACCGTGAATTGATATAATTTATTTTGCCACTGGATCAATTGCTGTGAAAAGTAACTCTCGGATGAGGCGGAAACACATATATTATTTACTTTTTTAAGTACCATTCAATAGTTGTACATATAGTGACCTGGTACACTGCTAATTTATTTATTTTATTGGAGTAATGTAATTGTACAAATATTCAATAGTTGTGTAATTAGTTTTATATTATTATTACACATGAAATTAAATTACTTTAACAATGGAAATATTTATACAATTGAGGTTGTATTTGTTTTACTCATTGTAGTATATTGATTCTAAAATCTTTAATTTTGTTACATGCAAATCTTTAGACATCCCATGCAATACCTACCTAATGTCATTAACTTCACTGACATCCTTACAACCATTATAACTATTTATAACTCTTATTTGATCCACACACCACACATATAATTTATTGTGTTGTAATAGTATGAACTATATTATGTTTTTGGTAACTAATAGAAATTTAAAAAAATCCTTCATACTGTACCCAAAGTACACACATAGTAATTTAAAAATATCCAGTAGGAGAGGAAAAGGAAAATAAAATATAATTTTAAATGATATAGTCATGTTTTTGTCATAAATGTCATTATTTTATTGATCATCTGAAAAAAAACATAACGAATAAACATAGAAAAATTTTTGTTGAGAAAAAATATTCCTGTTAAAAACACTTCTTTGTTGGGTGTCTGCTATCGGTACCTGAAAATGATATGTTTGATTAGAATTATTAATTTCAAAAACTAAAGTATTTATATTATATCCTTACATCTTCTTGCCCCAGCGATGTAGGAGAAATCACTCATTTCCTGAAAATTATGTGTTCAATTAGAATTATCAATATCAAACACTTAAATATATAAATATATTCTTACGACGTTTGGCGGTGGGCCCGGTGGCGTCTCACTCGCAGTGACGTAGAGCTCCTGAAAATAATGTGTTTGATTAGACAAAACTTGAAGTTTTTTTAAATATATTATATACTAATATATCCTTACGTTTGGCGGCTGCGGAGTTCCGGCGGTCTGATTGAGTTCCTGAAAAATTTGTTTAATTAGATTTATAAGTTTCAAAAACTCAATAGCTTTTTTTTAATATACTATTATATCCTTACGTTTAGCAGTAGCAGCACGTCTGCGGCTCGACTACTGCTGGCCTCCTGAAAATAATTTGTTTAATTAGATTTATAAATTTCAAAAACTTGATAGTTATTTTAAATATACTAGACTAACATAGTAGTACTAGACTAAACATACTACTAATATATCTTTACGTTCGACAGCCTCCGGATTGCCGTCTGCCTACGGTCCTGAAAAATTTGTTTCATTAGATTTATCAATTTTGAAAACTTGAACGCTTTTTTTAAATATACTAAATATATATCCTTACCTTCTTCGGCCGCGGCGAGGCCGTCTTCAGTAGACCGTCCTGAAAATAATTTGTTTAATTATTAGATTTTTTGATTTTGAAAACTTGAATGTCTTTTTAAATATACTAATATATCCTTACGCTTGACGACGGCCGCCGCCTACCACCATCACCACCCCTACTACCTCCCCTCCGCCTACCACCATCACGACCCCTGCCACCGCCACCGCCCCTTTTTGACGGGCCACCTCTGGACTTGGCTACAATATAAATTACAATTATATACATAATATTAAGACAGTTATTAAGGAATATGTAAAGTAAACACTCACCGCAATCCCGGGACATATGACCCTGTTTGCCACAGTTATAACATTCTGAAACGGGTAGATATCATTTTAATAGTTTCTAATTTTATACAATATATATATATTAACCAATAATCTTATACAAATTTATACTTACGTCAGTCGCGACCTCCACCGCCATCACCACCACCACCACCGCCCCTTTTCGCCGGGCCACTTCTGGGATTGGCTAAATTATAAATTAAAATAATATAAATAATATTAAGACTGTTATTAAGGAATATGTAAAGTAAACACTCAGCATTAACCAATAATCTTTTACAAATGTGTGCTTACTTCGGTCGCGACCTCCATCGCCATCACCACCACCACCGCCCCCTTTCGACGGGCCACCTCTGGGCTTGGCTACAATATAAATTACAATTATATACTTAATATACATAACAGTTATAAAATTCTGAAACGGGTAGATAATATTTTAATCGTTTCTAATTTTGTTATAAAATATAATATATATATTGACCAATGATCTTATACAAATTTATACTTACGTCGAGCGCGGTCTTCCCCGTTGTCAATGTAGACGGGGCAGCTCCCACTAATGTTGAAGACGCTCATTCTAAATTAAAAAGACAGTTGAAAAAAACAATTGATTGGTCTGCATTATTATGTTTGTGGTATTATAAAATATTCAATTCGTCTAACGAAAAGCATATGGTGCACACTACCCAAAACTAAGGCTCGATTTTCTTCGCAAATTTATATTATTATTTTATTATTAATTCATTAATACGATCCGCGTTGGGCGTGTTAAAAAACAATCTAATGTATCTTATTATACTCATTCTTATATTCTATTCTTCGATAAATAAAAAAAAATAGAGAAAGTGTATAGTAAAACACTTATATTATTATTATAATAATTTATTAATTGATATTATTTACGATCTGCGTTGAACGTGTTAAAAAAACAAGGCCCTGATGTACGCTTGGCAATTGCCGCTAATGTTTTATACTTTGTTACTCATTCTGAAGTTGACAAATAAAAAGCAATAAAGAAAGTGTATAGTAAAACAAACAATAATAAGTAATCTGTCGGTATTATTATGTCGATGGTATGATAAAATATTAAATTCGTTGAACGGAAAGCATGTGTTAAATTATATTGATTGATTAATACCTACGATCTGAGTAGTATATATTTGTATGTTCACAGCCAGCTTTTCCACGGTAAAAATTTTTTGTCAAGGGGGAATGTCCTCCTTGAAGCACTCAGATTTACCGTGTAACACAAAAACAGAGATTTTCTACCAAATTTTGTCTTCGTGTAGCAAATTTTTTAGCAAATCTTAAAACTGAAATAATTATTTCAAGTAAAGAACACAAATTATTAAATAATAGTTTTTATTGTTAAAAATTAATTCTTAATTATATTTACACAAGTTTCCTTACTTCTCTAGTAAAAGGTACATATTCTACAATACGATCATGAATTAATAAACAGTAAGCAGTTACACCTGCAAGCGATTCTGAAGCTTCAATTTCCAATAGAACATCCACTGCCGAGGCAGTAGCTGAATCGTTCTGTTTCGAAGTATCGATGACTATAATTGGAGCGTTTGTCAGAAAAGTAGAAGGACTCAATATCGGGTTACGAATACTTTTTTCATAGTACGATTCTTGAAACGATGTATACATATTATATAATAAAGTGAAATTATTTTTAGTAAAATCTAAATTCAAATTATTGTATGGATAAGCTATCGAGTTCAGAAATACTTTAACGTTTGTTAAATTACAATGGTCAAATATACTACAATCTTTCGATAACATATTTTTGCGTCCTTTTTGCAATCCAATTATGATAAATCGTGGTTTTTCTAATTTTGAAGCAGTTTTCAAATTCCATACAACTTTTTTAGCGGTTCCGAGTTCAGGATATTCAAAAGTCTCAAAAGATCTAAAAGGAATAAACAAACTTTTTTCTTTTTCTATAAGTTTCAATAATTTTAACCTTTCTTCATCGTCAACAGTTATATGTGGAACCATCCAGGCTATTTTATTTAAAACGACTTTACCTTCAGAAGCAGTTACACCAGTTTTTAAACTTAAAGCATTTAAATCGCTATGACTTCGAGTTAATATTAATTCCAATCTAGAATTCACTAATATTCTTTTATAATCTTCAAACAAACCTAACCAATATTTCAATGGAATGCAAGCACTAAATTCGCCTTTATCATTTTCTGATTGCGTTGCGTTTTTAAAATTCCAGCCAGCATTTTCATAGCAATTGTAGTTGTCTGGCGTACCGGATAAGTAACCTTTCAACGAGCTAGTGATTCCAAGAACACGCGTGCTATCTACTTCTATCCCATTGATTTCCAACCGTATTTGCTCAAAAAGGTAAGAGTAACCGTTATTAGTTAGTTTCACTTTGGTAGCATCAGTAATTATTCCTTCCAAAAAAATAAAGCTTTCGTGTAGATATGGATAGACATCCGTTTGCTGGATCGATATACGTATTTCATCATTATTATTAAATGATGTTGTATACGGTGCGTATGAATGATATTCAATTTTTGTAATTTTAGAATCCGTTTCGTACTGTGAAGTTATATCCAAAATATCACTTTCAGGCATTCTGCTTTAATTGATAACCCAAAGCTTGTAAAATTTTTTTATTCTTCACCGTCAATTTTTTTATTTGATTTGATGTTGCTGGTAGCACTTTAGTCTTATGACTAGTTGTACTGATCCGAAGTAGTGGGTTTATATTGAATTTTAAACCCATCTCAAGATCCGTAACGTTTAATATGTAACACAATTGTCAATGCCTCACCAAAATTATCAATCGGATTATGATCTTGATCAACTAACTGAACGGTTATCGAATCAATATTTGTTTTATTCAATTTGTAATATATTAAATTTGGTGGTGACTGAATTACTTTCAACCCTGTCCTTTCACTTGGGAAAAACTCATAAATCGAATGACTCTGAAGATGGTTGTTGAATGATCCTTGAGCTATATTACACATTACTTTTATAGAATTAATTGTGTTTAAATTTACAGCTTTTTCCGATCGAAGAATTTCATTGTGTGGCTTATATACTCGTTTTTCAAAACCGAATACAGGTGCTATACTATACGGATGCTCAAAGTGTAGTATCCCATTACATTTTATATACGATCTGAAATCGTTAGGATCAACTGTAATGTCGAATGTTAAATTGGTTAAGTTTTTACTATTATAGTCATCTATTTGCTTCTTAACTCGTTGCTTAATATCTTCAATTTCATAACAACCCTCTTCCAATGTAATAAAACATATCATAGGATCATTATTGTTTTCATTCTCAGCTACTTGTATAGAAAATTTATTATTATTATCATTAATATTTGGAAACGAATTAAATGACTGTAAACATAACAAAGCTATTTCTGAGTCCTCGTAAAGGTTTATAGACGGAAAATAATTTACAGATAATATGGTAGCATTCCCAGTTAAACTTAAAGTAACTGACTCATACATTACAAAATCTAAGATATAAATTTAATGATGAGATCCGTGACGTTTAATATGCAGAACAACTGTTAACGTTTCGTTAAAATTGTCAATTGGATTATTGTTTTGGTCAACTAACTGAACAGTAATTGAATTAATATCTGTTTTGTTTAATCTGTAATATATAAGGTTTACCGGAGATTGAACAACCTTTGTTCCTCTTCTCCCACTTGGGAAAAACTCATATATCGAATGGCTTTGAAGTTGGTTGTTGAATGACCCATGTGCTATATTACACATTACTTTTATAGAATTAATTGTGTTTAAATTTGCAGCTTTATCCGATCGATGTTCTTCATGAAACGGTCCACAAACTTTCTTTCTATACCCAAAAACAGATGCTATACTATACGGATGCTCAAAGTTTAGTATTCCATTACATTTTATATACGTTCTAAAATCGACAGGATCAATACGTACACTGAATGTCAGCTTTGTTCCGTAGACTTTATTAACTTGAGATAACTCTTCTACCATATATTTGTTAATATCTTCTATGTCACGGCATTCGACTGGTACAAAAAATTGAATTTTTGCTATTCTATCTGGAGGAATTGATTTTATTCTCAGCCGGTTATTAGTTGGATTTATAATATTTGGAAATGAATTGCACGTTTGCAAAGATAACAAAGCTATTTCTGAATCCTCGTAAACGTTTAGAGATGGAAAATAATTTACCGACAATACAGTTGAATTTCCAGTTAGATTTAATGTAATAGATTCATGCATTGCAAGAATTCAAGACATAAATGACCACAGTTAAATGTATTGAAGTCTTGATAGTTGGAATAGTTGTATACTATTTTGAACTGTCTGAAATAATGTTGTAATTCAATTGGTGGTGGTAAATCACCAAAGCTATCAAAATATACAACTTTGTCCTTATTTTTATAAAACGCTACCCAATGGCTTCCGTCGCCTGAAGATGTATCCAAGTTTAATATACCACATTCAATCGTATGTGGTTTTTTAGGTAAGTTATCACGTGAAAAGACACCACGGAAATGATTGATTTTCAACTTTCCGATGTATTTTATAATATCTTGAGACGAAAGCGGTCTATCAGGTAGCGTGATCATCAGTTTTTTTTCCTTAACCTATTCTTGTTTGATTTCAAACCACTGCCTTTTTTTCTTTTTGAATTTTGAACCGCATTATACACACTAGCACCTCCAGACATCAAACTACCAAGTGCTGACAATCCTGCAAATATAGGTATTAAGGGAATTGCACCTCCTGATTGTCTCGGTACTAAAATCAACCTTTTACCACCATTCTTTTTTTTTGAGATTCTTTTTTTTTTCGCTGCTAGTATACAATTTGTTTTTATAGCACGTTTCCGTTTGCAACCCATACCTATTTTTCTTTTAGCTTTCATTGCGTTTGTTACTGCGTACGCAACTAATTTCTCTTTTCTAGGTGTATCTTTTGCTTTAAATCTCTCCCAAGCACGATTTTCTAGCACTTTATCAGCTTTATGTCTATCGTCTAAATTTTTACTCGTTGCATACACAATATCGTGATCACGACAAGCAGCATCCAATGGGTTTATTCCTTTATCACCACGATCTAGTCTCTTTTTTAATTTTGTACCAGGGCCGCAATACTGATAGCCTGAAACATGGGCTTCGAACGGGAGACTATTTATAAGAGAGTTTACTAATCCTTTTCCAGTCTTGTCTGACTTATACTTGCGAGTTGAACACGCCATCTATAACTGGCTATAAATTTAAAAAATCTAGAGTATTTATATGAAAATAATATGAATTTGATTGAGCAGAAAGATAAATTAGATGTTATAAATGTAGATGTTCAGGTAATAAAAAAACCATCAAGACATGGTTCGTTATTACCCGATACTATACGTGCTATACTAGTTGGCCCCAGTGGTTCAGGAAAAACAAATATAATGTATAATCTGATCACACATGCAAACGGGTTAAGATTTGAAAATATTTATTTATACTCAAAAACCTCTAATCAGGAAAAATATGTTTTATTGAAAAAAATAATAGATGATATAAAGGGTGCTAATTTTTTCATATTTACAAGCGCTGATAAGGTTATAAAACCAAACTTAACCAAAAAAAATTCCATCATCATTTTTGACGATGTGATATGTGGTCCACAGTCCGTAATTAGAGAATACTTTAGTATGGGTAGACATTCGGGTGCTAGCTCTGTATTTTATTTAGCACAGACATATTCTAAAATAACCAAACAGCTAGTAAGAGATAACGCAAACTTCTTAATAATACTGAAACAAGATGATACAAATTTACGACATATATTCAACGATCATTCATCTGCAGATATGGATTTCTCAGAATTTCGCAAAATTTCTCATTTATGTTGGAATCATAGTGATTATGGGTTTATGGTCATCGATAAAACTCGGGAAATGAATGAAGGAAGGTATAGATGTGGTTTTCATACGTTCATTAAAATAAGATAATTTTATATGCTTATACTCATATATAAATATACCGTCACAAAGTAATTATCTGCATAGTGTTATCGGTAGTCACACGATACAGGTATATTACATTTATTATTTACAATGAACAAAGAAAAAGTCTTGTTGGAAAATTTAATAACATCAAAAAAAAATATTAAACGAAAAATAATGGAAATGAAACGCGGTGTTATAGATTCTGAAAACTATTTCCGTGAAGCATTTAAGCCAATAATTGAACCATTGAGTACACATACAAAACAAAATGAAATATGGAACACACAGTCAACTGAGCTAGAAAATAAATCAGAAACCTCATGTACTAGTGAAGATGATGATGATAACGAATTAAATTCACCATTTGAAAATTTTTTAAATAACCGTCCTAAATCAACACGTTATGATAAATCCTATGGTTTGCATTATGATAAAGATAGTGATTCGTATAAAATAGGAAAACACTCTGCAACTTTTAGTCACGGTAAATTATTGCTGCTTAATAAATATTATAAATTTACACCAGGACTATGGTCTTTATTATGTGAGAAGGAACCAAAAAAAACAACTATAGAAGATATAGAATCTTATTACAATATTTTGAAAACTTCTGGAGTCCATTTAAAAGCAGATGGAAAACCTAGAACCTCGAGGTACCATAAATGGATGACTGTTGTAAAACCGTTGTATGATCGAATGAAAATGGAGGAAAAACAGTTTAACGAAGAGATAGCTAAAATTAATGAGAATACAACTCCTCGAATTAGCTTAAAATCATTTAACAATACTTTACCTTCTACTCCTTTTGGGTTATTTAACGCTAAACGTAGAAAAATAACACAAGAAATTGAACCATTTGATTTTAATCAATCAGCAAGCAGTTTTTCACCTGCAGATCACATGTCTACAGATATGATTAATTTTACTTCATCACCTGATCCTAAGACAGGCAGAGGTTTATATAAAGATGTATTACCTCAAACACAATTAGTTTATTATGACGATCCGAATGAGCTAGTAACTAGATTAAATCTTCTGACATCATCACAAAGTGTTGGTAATACTGGTGTCAATAATGAAATTATATCTATTTTAGAAGAACTGCGTGAGAGAAATATTATAGTATAATGTCAACCTTAGAGAGTATAGCTAATGAGCTACATCGACCAGCGAGAAAAATATTTCCTAGACGTAGTGTGGTAACACGGTTTATTGACGACCTCTGGCAAGCTGATTTAATGGATATGCAATCTCATTCTAAAAAAAATTATGGTTTTAAATTCATATTAATTGTTATAGACACATATAGCAAATATGTATTTGTGGAACCGCTGAAAAATAAATCAGGTAAAGAATGTACAAAAGGAATGTTTAATATATTGAAAAAAGCTAAACCAAAATTTTTACAGACAGATAATGGTACAGAATTTTACAATGTCCAATTCCAAGATTTAATGAAAAAATATAAAATTAAGCATTACAGTTCATACAGTGTTATCAAATGTTCAATCGCGGAACGTGTGATTCGAACTCTTAAAAATAATATATATAGACATTTTACTGCAACAGGCACATGGAATTGGCACAATACAATATCAAAAATTATACATAACTATAATAACACAAAACACAGAACAATCAAATGTACACCTAGTGAAGCTCGAATGGGTACAAACAGAATTAAATTTAACACATATATAAATTCTGAAACATTGTATAAACCAAAATTTAAAGTTAACGATAAAGTACGAATATCTAAGTATAAACATATATTTACTAAAGGATATACACCAAATTGGACAACGGAAATATTTACAGTTTCAAAAGTTTTACAGACAAATCCAGTAACTTATCAACTAAAGGATGAATCAGGCAGTATAATTTTAGGTGGTTTTTATGAACAGGAAATTAAATTAACTGATTTTCCAAACACCTTTCTCATTGAACGTATTGTAAAAAAAGTTGGGAATAAAATGTTTGTTAAATGGTTAGGTTTTGATTCAAGTCAAAATTCATGGATAACATCATCAGATATTTTAAAATAATGTTTTTTTATGTATTATATTTATTTATTTATTTATTTATTTATTTTTTTTAATAAAATAAAATATCAGTTTTTTTTATTAAGTCGAATTAATTATTTCACATGATCTCCTGATCCTCATTAGTCTGTTTTGAAAACTATATATAAATATATACAATCGATAAAAACAAAAAGCGTCATCTAGTGGTAAATAAATCAATGAAAATAATAATATTGCTGTATTTTGTTCCGCTAGATAACGCTTTTAAACTGAGTCATTAAGTTTATAGTGACCATAAGCTAAAGTATTTATCCCGTCATCCATTATATAACGTTTATCATCGTTTGCACTTAGAACGAGTTTGTTCATTGTTTTCGAATGAACAACATGTTTATTTGATTGGATAAAATTCATTTTTCTATGAGTTTGTTCATCCTTGAGAGTTTTATGGTTTATAAAAGCGTTTAGTATATTCATATAATTGTTAAATTGCATGTGATTTTTAATTATATATTTCTTTACGCCTTTTGCTTTTTTTTTCTCAGCGCCATCTATAGTTTTATAAGCATATAATTTCGGTCTTAATGAAACGAATTCTTTAATTATAATTCCTTTCATTTCATCTTTAAAGAACCCTGGTTGATTTTTATGAATTTCACTAAAACAACAATGGTCTTTAGGATAATTAGATGTGTCAAAATATGGTAATAAACTATTTTTTAAATCGTCAAAAAAATTTGTTGTTTGGATAGCATATATCAGGGAATCAGTATCCGAATATAAAGAACTAATTTTAGTACCATACCTTTTCTTCATTACATTATAATGGAAGTCATACATAAATGTTTTCGAAACGTCTAAAATTGCAAATCCTACATAAATTGCCTTGTCGAATTTAATTGTTTCCTTATGCTGATGAATGGCCATGAGATTCTTAGAATATATAGTTCTGTCTTTAAAACTAGTTTTCGCCATTAATTTCCTTGCTTTTTGTTCTGAAGAAACCAGTTTTATAGAAGTTCTTGCTCGAACATTCTCCATACATTTACCAAAAACGCTATTAATTAGCAACTTCCAGAAATCCTTCTCAAACTCGTTTTTAGCTTGTACTCTCATAGATGTACATAATTTTATGTATGATGCCATCCATTTACTTTGGGAAAAACGGATAGCTCGATGAATTTTTACTACTTTAAGACCGTGAGAAATTGCTTGTTTTAAATTTTTGTAATGTACAATATAGTTTTTTTTCGGTGATAAAGTAGTTAACAATTTCTCAACTTTCGAATTTGGTGGACATTCGTTAAACGGTAAAAATGGGAAATCATTATGATATTTATGTAGATGTTTAGGATACTCAATATCAACTTCTAATATATATCCGACTTCTGAATCATCAGCGATTTTAGTTACATCTATGTTGAGATCGTCAACCCATTCAAAATCTTTAAAAGGTAATTCTGTTAACATAGACTTCCCATACAAATTCACACAATCGAGATATGTAATCCATGTGATCGGTTCATTTGCATTATAGTCCAATCCTTCGATATTTGGTATGTTTGCCTTAACATATCTTTTGGTTGATTGGCATATCCCGCCTCTAATCGATTTTTCGAAGAAAAGCAACATGTTATACTCCTTTAACCTTGATAATTTGACCTTGGTATACTTCAGCATACAGTCAAAAGCAAACCCGGGAGCAGTCATATAATGAGCAGGATCTAGTTCGAGCGTAGATAAACATAAGTCTCTAAAATTTTCGAACACATCGGCTAGTATGCTAACATCAGTTTTTAAATAAAGATCGCTATATTCACCTAAAGTCTTTATATCAAATGTATGCCATACATTTTTAGCATGTATATAATCTTCATCACTAATTTTCTCGTCTGTTAAAGAGTTATAAAATTCTAGCTTTGATGGTAGAAAAGTATCATCTAATTTACTCCAATTATCGACATATTCATAAGGGAAGACTCCTTTTCGTGTAACTAAATCTAGTGCTTCCGCAGAAAATATTTTAAGAGTTTCTCTAAATCTCGACTTATCTTCAGATAAATTTTCCGCAAGTTTACTTAATGACTCGCTCATAAAACGGAATGTATCAACAAATTTTATACTAAATTTAGGTGCGATTTCCTTGCTGAAGGATATATATTTTTCTGATGAATTAGGAATAACGTGAATATTTTGATCATCGCAACCGAGCTCTCGAATTATGAAATGGCTATCGTACGATAAATTATGAAAGAAAATTGGAATGAATGATGGATTAGTTATTTGAAAATTACATTCGAGACAAAGACATTGTCTATATTTACCAGTAAAATGACAGTGATCTCGAACTTTAATTAAATTATTTTTTTTAAAATGTTTTGAACATTTTTCACATCTTTTAATTCTTTGAAAACGTTTTTCTTCTTTTTCAGTTAATTTACCCATTGGTGTAGCAGTTTCGTAAATTGTTTTGATATTATTTCCGATATCAATCATATTTTCCATAAATTTTTTTGCTGCATTTTCACCTCTATAAATAACCACCTTTCTAGGAATCTTCAACTGTTTTACTAACTCTTTTGGTATAATATCATAGTCGACTTTTACATAAAACCCATAACTCATAATTTCATGTAAATGTGTAATATATGTTTTTTTTTTTTTACAACTCTGAATGAATTCATCAGGTTTTTTAGGAGTTAAAATACATTCGAAGTCTGCATAAATAACAATTGGTATCCTTTGAGTTTTTTTATAACTTTTAAAATAAATAAAATCATCATCTCCCTCTTCAAACATTATAGGTTTCCCTAATTGGTTCTTTCTACAATTATGTTGATGTTCAATCAATCCTTTCATACCCCAAAGTTTGCTTTTACACGGTTTGTTCCCAAAAGTAGTAAAACATCTTTTACATATAATTAGCTTAGTACAATTTTTAGTTTTCTGACTTCTAACGAATCTTGAAAAATTTTTTATATAACAGTAATGTGATGTTTCATCATTATTGAACAGAAAAAGATCGAAATGTTTTTTTCTTTCAGTATTACAAATATACAAAGGAAAAATATGTTTTTTATCATTTAAACTATAAATATTAATTGATACATCGTTTGTACGTTCAAATTTTTTCATCTGACTGATTGGTGTTGGAAAATCAATACATTTAAAATCTAAACCACTTTTTGTTTCTAACATTTTAAAATATTTCTTATTCAAATAAGTTTTATTCGATCGATTATCAAACTTAGATAGTATTGAATATTTAAAACATTTAGCATCGTTATTTTTTACATTTATAATTGCTCTTTTATCTTTTATATATTCAGGTAGATCTAGATACGTTCCTCCTCTGAGAGGATTCACTGTATTAATTCTCAATTGTAATACATCTATAGTTTTAAGGGACCACCCAGATCCTTTCGCTAAAAACTGGTCTTGTTCAGATAATAATTTATTGAACATTCCATTTAGTAATTTATTGAAATTGGATGAATTACATGCAAGTGTATTAGAAGTTTTGAAAGCTATGTCCCGAACTTCTTGAGTGAGTATTCTTTCGTATACGCTATCCACATGTAAATTAAATTTTATAGATGATTGTAAACATGATTCTTTTAACTTTAAAATTAATTTATCTCTAACATAGTTAAAAAAAAGCGTGTAATCTATAAAATTTAAAGTATTCTTAATCAAAAATGTTTTTGAACATTTCTTAAATCTCTCGATTTCAAATAAACCTTCGTCAGAAGATGACATCCGCTCGTGTTTTGTAACCGTTTTTCTTTTCATTATGAAACTGAAAAAATAGATTAAATAAAAAAAAACATAGGTGAAAGCAATCATAATATTGTAAATTTATTATAACATCAACTTCTTTTTTTTTAATTCTTATGCAAGCAATTCAGAATATTGTTTTCAAAATATAATAAAAGTATTAATTCTAAATTATTACAAAGAAAAAAAGAATTGGTTAATATAATAAGAAATTACTCAGATTCTAATTCTCTTAACCGATTGTTTAGTTCTGTTAACCGGCACTGAAGATCTGCTTTACATTCACTTGAATATTTTTCGAAACTATTATGTTCATTTATCAATTTATTTTTAAAAACTGTTTTTTTCTTAATACAATCATTAATTTTTGTAAATACTTTTTGAAATGCTTTCCGTTTCTCGATACAATAGCGTTTATTGTCACGCACCTGCTGTTCTACTTCTAGAATTCTGCTTTTAACTACGTTTATTTCTGAGTTCATGATTCTGAAAATTACATAGAATTTCAAAACTAACTGTTAATTGATACGTTTTTTTTAAATCTAAACCACTTTTCCTAACATTTTTATTGCATTAGTTTTATTTGAACGATTATCAAACTTATCCAGAATTGATGATATAAAACATTTATTATTCTTCAACAGATATTATATACACAGGGATGATATATTTTATAATTTATGACAATATCATTCGATATATTTTTATAATATAAAATAATAAATAATAACAAAATAATTTATTTGTAAAAACAAATTTTATTTTTTGGAAAAACTGAATATTATCAATATTTGTCTAATTGTTCATACAACTCACTAAGACCTTTCTGTATATTTTTTTCACAAAGAAACGCTATATAATTTGAATTTTTATAATTATTTATCATCGTTTGTTTTTCTTCTTCTAATATTGCTCGTGTCGTTTTCAATCTCGCTTTCAGAATCTTTATATTTATTTCTCTCAAGTTTTTTCTGAAAGTGACTTTAATTTCATCCATGCCGAGGTTGTTTTCGTCACGTTGTTGTAATATGGAGTTGATTTTTTCTAAGATAAGTGACGACTCCATTTTTTTTTTTTTGTTTTTTTGTTTTTTTTTATTCTAGAAAAATTGAATAGAAATAAAATAATGTACAATAATAATAATAATTTATTATTTTATTTTATATTTAACTCTTTTATATAAGAAAAAATTGTGTTAATCATAATTTACTAACATGTTTAACACTTAAAAGCTATGGTTCTCCTTGGGAAAATAATAATATTTCTGTTTTTACAACATATTTCCAAGTAAGGACTACTCTTTCTGCTAATTTCCCTACGACTCCGCCTCTACTTCTTAATTTGTTGACCACTAGACCAATTCCAGTGGCTTCTAAAAGTTCTATAGTCATCGGTAGTTTCGAAAGTTTGTATACACATTCATATATTTGTTCGTTGTCACAGGCCTCATCAGCTCTTACGATTTTTCTGGCGTAATGATTAATCACTCTGACTGACCTATATATATATATATATATATTTATATAAATGTTTCTTTATTAGGTTAGTTCACATATAAATGCTTATATTATTTTATGAAACCAAGTATAATATAAGCATTTATATCAAAATAAAAATTAACTATGATGGTAGATCGTGTATAAATTATAGTTTTCAATGATTATATTTAGTTTGCAGAAACTAACGAATAATTTAATAATAACGTAAATGAAAAAAACAATACTATATTATAAACTATAAAAAAGAAAATTACATTGAATACCTATATACATAAATATAAACTTATAATATTATTACTAATTATTCATAACAAATTTAAAAAAAAAAATTTTAACCTGATCTAAATCTTTCGCGCTTAGATTCTGCTGTTGTAATAAAATCTAACCTTTTACCGAAACAGTGTTCTCGCTTACGAAAATTTGTAACATATAAATCACTATATTTTTTACATATATCCATTTTTTCTTCTCTTAATAAAACTAATTTTGCGTTTAAATCTTTTATATAAGAAAAATTTGGGTTAGAGTTTGTTCTACTTAAATAAATAATGAATTTCAGGTTTTTAATTTTTTTTTTGAGATCTTTATATTCATATCTTTCTTTAATCTTATTTTCATCAATCATCTTCGTTAAGGTTACAATTTGTTGTCCATAATATTGAATTTGTTCATTACAAAAATCATATGAATACCAAAAATTCATTATCTGTAATTTTTGACTAAATACATTAGTATAAAATATAAAATATTATATAAATCTAATTATTTAAAGCGATTATTTATAAAACAACGAATGTACGTATATACGTATATATAATAATAACTAATTATATTATTCAAAGCTAAATAAAAAACCTTTAAAAATTAGACAATATAGCATTTATATCATAAAAAATAAAATTTTAGTTGCTAGTGAAGCTACGTCATACGATAATAGAAAAAAACGTGATAGTTTATATGTTAGTTAATAGTAGATAGGGCGATTGTAACTATCGTAGAGTTCGTACGGTAACATTACGTTGTCACGAAAGCAACTACGTGTTTACTATCAACGTGCGACAGCAGCTTTCGAATAATCTTAACGTAAAAGCAATAAAAAAAACATTATAGAAAAAATAATTTAAATTTATATATGTGTATAATATACGTTTTAGGATATATTTTATACAGTCATTAAACATTATTGAATATTTTAATATAATAAAAAAAATTTTTTTATATTAAAACATTTTACGTAAGATAATATTACACGTGTAATACAACAATCACGTTATCTATAAAAAATATTTATAATCAGCTATAGTATTTTAACATTGATAAAAACAAGGTATCGTGCAACAACTACTAGATAACAGTATCTATAGTTATTATCATGAAAGAGATTGACTATTAAAGATTTTTGAGGTTAGGTAATAATTATCAATATTATTGATGAATGATAAGCCCGATGTTCTATCTTATCTATGTAAATCTATGATAGTATGGTACATCAGTCATCTTCTATACTGTGTACGTGGTGTAATTCATTTTAGTATTATTACTCTATGGTGTAATTATAACGTATTATTGTTACTTGATCATAACTTAACAAAAAAAAAGAAAACAGCTTATATTATAGTAGTGACTAAAAGTGAGAGTTGAGAAACCGTCTTTCAACTACTTCTATTTTAATGTTTTTATTTTAAATAATCTATGAAAAAAAATCTTTAAGTCTAAACACTCAATACCCATAGTAATATTATAAAACTGTATTATCATTACAACAATAAATTGTTATTATTCTATTTTATTTTTTAAAAAAAAAGAAGTATGATGTTAAATTAAATAATAACAATAAAAAAAAAAATAGTACTTACATAGCTTGTAGAAATTGAGGTACTTTTTCTAAGTATGATGGCTGGTCTATTTGTTAGAGTTGTTTTGACAATCTTTTGACTGCCCGTTGAAGATGTTTGGTAAACTGCTGGCTGGCTGTTGTTTTGGCGAAGAAGACTGTTCTGCTGCTGGCTGCTCTTGGAACTGCTGTTGCTTGAACTGATGACGATAAGCTAAGAAATTCTGGGTTTTATACCCGAAAATAACCCTCTCTTCTCTCATTAGAATTTTTTGTGATGGATTTAAACATTTCAACTTATTTTACATCCTGTTTTAATATTATAATGGCATTGACATTAAGTAAATGTGAAAACATTTGACTGAGCAGGTTATATTAGCAGCAATTTAGATTCATATAATATAATTGGTTTTTGAGAATGAATGTATACATTCTAAGCATTGACATTTAGTAAATGTGAAAACATTTGGCTGGACAGGTTATGTTAGCAACAATTAAAATTCATATAATGTAATTGGTTTTTGAGAATGAATGTATACATTCTAATTTATTTTAAATCCTGTTTGTAATAATTTAAATTCATGTAATGTAATTTGCTGTTGTATATGAACATGTTTCAGCACCCATCTAAGGTAAGGTTATTGTAGAAATTTATTCAAGGAGGGTATTGACCATGGTAAAAGGTGAATGTCATAAACATTTGGCTGGGATAGGTTATGTTAGCGTCAATTTAAAGTCATGTAATGTGATTTTGCTGTTGTACCTGTATGTTCATGTTTTAGCAGGTTTCTATAATGTAAGGCTATGACCATTTGTATACTTAATTATTGAAGTAGTGGTAAAAATCTGTGTATAAAAGACAGAGGGTATTCTCTAATATTCACCAGTCTTCAAGATTTCATCCCAGGACAAGAAGCTCAGTTCAACAGAAATACTACCAAAATAAAATGTCGTACCGTACAATTGCTTCAACTGATTCAGAGGTTAGTAACTACTTATTAAATATCTTATAACCATAGAAAATTGGAGGCCGGTCGTAACACCACTCAACGCTATGGTTATAATTCTTAAAATAATATTAAATGACTGATTATAACATAGTATATTGGAAGTGCGTCGTAACATTACTCAACGCTTTGGGTATAATTCTTGGGACATAGAAAAAAATATATAATGGAAAAAAACAGTAAAAAATAATATACTATGTTTTATGTTTCACAGAATGAACATTTTAGCGAATCAATTGATATAAGACCGTCTTTTTCAAAAACAAAACCTGGATCAAAACGTTCTGCAGAAAAAACAAGTGTTAAAAAACCTATGAAAAAGAAGCAGAATAAAATGGTAATAAAAATAATATTTTTTCCTAATGATAGCATAAATAATTTATTTTTTTTTATAGAATGCATCATACAGAGATAATATCAGCGAACGCTTGAGATCAGAAGATTTTGATGTTGAAGTATTTAATTCGCTAACATTCAGACAAGGAGATGGCGTTGTGACAATAAAGACGCCTTTTGAAGAAAAAGGAAAGGATCTTTGGGTGCTAAGTCATTATAAGGTTACTAACATCGAGAATGTACCAGTAAAGGACAGGTAAATACATTGGTTTAAATTTAAAAACTATTGCTGAATCTGTTTTTTTTTTTACTGATTTTATTTACTTCTTTTGTTTTTAAATAAAATAATTTGTTGTAATAGATGGAAGTTCAGTGAAGCTACTGTTAGATTGTACACGACCGACGAATCAAAAGATCAAACACTTCATACTGGTCTTAATGAGACAATGCAAATTATATTTGATAAATTACTAACCGATCCAAAGCGTCAAACTATTAAAAGCAAGACGGTTGTTTGATTATTATACGGAAAAATGAGTTTCATTTAATAAAACAAAATATTATTATGCATGTATGTTTTTATTTGTTCAATACTCAAAGGTCTTGGAAAACATAAACCTATAAACTATATAGTATGTCTGAGAAAAAAAATTTCTAATTGAAACATTGCTATCAATTCTGTACTATCAAAATTTAATCTACTTATTTACTGAAAACATAAAATTTGAAACTAAAACGCATTAAAACTATTCTTTATGATTAAAGGTAACATGTAATTTAAGAAAAAAAAGCAAGTTTATTATTGAATAAAAAAGTTTTTATTTTTTAAATAAATAATTATTAAACATATTTATATATTTTATATTATTAGATCTTGTAAAATCATATCGGACAATGTGTTAAAATGAAATTGTAATATTTCATATAAAAACGATGTGTCATCGTTCTGTAAATGATTATAATAATTAAAATCATAGTTTTGAATATATTGGTTGGTAAATTCGTTCCTTTGACAAGTGGATGGCAGACCACGGACATCATTTTTAATTAGGTCATATGCAGTGTTGAAAGTAATTTGATAATTTGCTAAACGTTTTTGCTTGTCTACCACATACAAATCAATCAAATTCTGTAATTGACGAAGCCGGTACAAATCTACGTGTGTCAAGGTAATATATTCCTCGTTTAGATGTAGGGTAATTGAACTCTGTTTAACATTAATTGAATATGAAAAGGAATCGGTAATCTTTACACGCCTCACCCTGGTATTTAGGTTATTAATAATTGAATTGTAATTAGATTCAGACATCAGTGTGAACCATTCTTCTAAACTTAATGTAATAATTTTCTTTGAAAGTTTACATTCTAATAATAAAATAATTGAAATCTGCTTATTAATTAGTAATCCAACTGTAATACTTTTCTTGTTAAAAGCTCGGATGTCGAATGTAGACTTACAGACAATTATTGGTGGACTCATAATGAAGTTTTTTTTTGCTAAAAAAGTACACAATAAAAAGTAGGATATAACTGTTAGGAGTTATACATTGGACTGTTAGTTTTTTCCTTTGCAGTCATATTATATACTAAAAACTCAGATAAAAAAAAAATGCAAAAAATGTGAACGTACAGTTAGCGAATTAGTGCATACTAGAGAGGGAATTTACATATACTTACTAACCTGATACCTGAAAAACATTTTAAATTATTATATACGCACTAACCCGCTAGGCTATACGTCCACAAGATATTAAATCGAATAATAAAACATTTAAGATAAAACATTCAATTTTTTTTTTATTTTTTTTTTTTATTCAATAGAGCAAATATTATAAACAGTATATTATATAAAAAAAACATGATTTAACAAATGGTGTCGTACGAACCGGTTTCACAATTACAAATAACTTCGGTTTTACAATATTTACTTAAGACTTTTTGAACAAACTGATTACCTTTCATTAATAATACATATAAACATTTTGGTGAGAATCGGGTATGTTCTATAAAACAATTATCATCGATTTCAAAACTATGTAGAATTACTCCACACCAATGACATTGAACTGCGTCATCGAGATTGATATAGTAAAATCCGCATTCCGAGAGCTTGTACTTATTCTGACCGGTATTTGGAGGAAAACTTTTAAAAGATCGTAACCTAGATACAAATGCAGAGAATTCTGGATACGCTGGCGTTGAATTGAATCGTATTTGATCGACCAATGACTGGACATCGTTTGCGCATTTTTGAAAATTCATTTTTGAAGAAATTAAATAACTTATACAATTTAATAAAACTTTGAGAAAATAAAGAAAAATGAGACACGACTTGAGTGAACGATGGATCATTAGTAACTGAATATGAAAAAAATAATCAGCAATCAGCTTAAAATTATTGTAAATAATAAATAATGTTTTTATCATTATTAAAAAAATCAGTGTAACCAACATGAGTAAAAATGAAATACAGCACATTTTTTCGAGGTAAAATTTACTAACAATCAGTGTGAAATGTGTTACACGGTAAATCTGAGTGCTCCAAGGGGGACATTCCCCCTTGAAAAAAAATTTTTACCGTGGAAAAGCTGGCTGTGAACATACAAATATATACTACTGATCTGAAATCGTTAGGATCAACTGTAATGTCGAATGTTAAATTGGTTAAGTTTTTACTATTATAGTCATCTATTTGCTTCTTAACTCGTTGCTTAATATCTTCAATTTCATAACAACCCTCTTCCAATGTAATAAAACATATCATAGGATCATTATTGTTTTCATTCTCAGCTACTTGTATAGAAAATTTATTATTATTATCATTAATATTTGGAAACGAATTAAATGACTGTAAACATAACAAAGCTATTTCTGAGTCCTCGTAAAGGTTTATAGGTGGAAAATAATTTACAGATAATATGGTAGCATTCCCAGTTAAACTTAAAGTAACTGACTCATACATTACAAAATCTAAGATATAAATTTAATGATGAGATCCGTGACGTTTAATATGCAGAACAACTGTTAACGTTTCGTTAAAATTGTCAATTGGATTATTGTTTTGGTCAACTAACTGAACAGTAATTGAATTAATATCTGTTTTGTTTAATCTGTAATATATAAGGTTTACCGGAGATTGAACAACCTTTGTTCCTCTTCTCCCACTTGGGAAAAACTCATATATCGAATGGCTTTGAAGTTGGTTGTTGAATGACCCATGTGCTATATTACACATTACTTTTATAGAATTAATTGTGTTTAAATTTGCAGCTTTATCCGATCGATGTTCTTCATGAAACGGTCCACAAACTTTCTTTCTATACCCAAAAACAGGTGCTATACTATACGGATGCTCAAAGTTTAGTATTCCATTACATTTTATATACGTTCTAAAATCGACAGGATCAATACGTACACTGAATGTCAGCTTTGTTCCGTAGACTTTATTAACTTGAGATAACTCTTCTACCATATATTTGTTAATATCTTCTATGTCACGGCATTCGACTGGTATAAAAAATTGAATTTTTGCTATTCTATCTGGAGGAATTGATTTTATTCTCAGCCGGTTATTAGTTGGATTTATAATATTTGGAAATGAATTGCACGTTTGCAAAGATAACAAAGCTATTTCTGAATCCTCGTAAACATTTAGGGACGGAAAATAATTCGTTGATAATATAGTTGTATTTCCAGTCAAACTTAATGTAACAGATTCATACATTGTAAAAATTCAAGACATAAATGACCGCAGTTAAATGTATTGAAATCTTGATAGTTAGAATAGTTGTATACTATTTTAAACTCATGAAAATAATGTTGTAATTCAATTGGTGGTGGTAAATCACCAAAGCTATCGAAATAAACAACTTTGTCCTTATTTTTATAAAACGCTACCCAATGACTTCCGTCGCCTGAAGATATATCCAAGTTTAATACACCACATTCAATCGTATGCGGTTTTTTAGGTAAGTTATCACGTGAAAAGACTCCACGGAAATGATTGATTTTCAACTTTCCGACATATTTTATAATATCTTGAGACGAAAGCGGTCTGTTAGGTAGCGTGATCATCAGTTTTTTTTTCTTAACCTATTTTTGTTTGATTTCAAACCACTGCCTTTTTTTCTTTTTGAATTTTGAACAGCATTATACACACTAGCACCTCCAGACATCAAACTACCAAGTGCCGACAATCCTGCAAATATAGGTATTAAGGGAATTACACCTCCTGACTGCCTCGGTGCTAAAATCAGCCTTTTACCACCATTCTTTTTCTTTGAGATTCTTTTTTTTTTCGCTGCTAGTATACAATTTGTTTTTATAGCACGTTTCCGTTTGCAACCCATACCTATTTTTCTTTTAGCTTTCATTGCGTTTGTTACTGCGTACGCAACTAATTTCTCTTTTCTAGGTGTATCTTTTGCTTTAAATCTCTCCCAAGCACGATTTTCTAGCACTTTATCAGCTTTATGTCTATCGTCTAAATTTTTACTCGTTGCATACACAATATCGTGATCACGACAAGCAGCATCCAATGGGTTTATTCCTTTATCACCACGATCTAGTCTCTTTTTTAATTTTGTACCAGGGCCGCAATACTGATAGCCTGAAACATGGGCTTCGAACGGGAGACTATTTATAAGAGAGTTTACTAATCCTTTTCCAGTCTTGTCTGACTTACACTTGCGAGTTGAACACGCCATCTATAACTGGCTATAAATTTAAAAAATCTAGAGTATTTATATGAAAATAATATGAATTTGATTGAGCAGAAAGAAAAATTAGATGTTATAAATGTAGATGTTCAGGTAGTAAAAAAACCATCAAGACATGGTTCGTTATTACCCGATACTATACGTGCTATACTAGTTGGCCCCAGTGGTTCAGGAAAAACAAATATAATGTATAATCTGATCACACATGCAAACGGGTTAAGATTTGAAAATATTTATTTATACTCAAAAACCTCTAATCAGGAAAAATATGTTTTATTGAAAAAAATAATAGATGATATAAAGGGTGCTGATTTTTTCATATTTACAAGCGCTGATAAGGTTATAAAACCAAACTTAACCAAGAAAAATTCCATCATCATTTTTGACGATGTGATATGTGGTCCACAGTCCGTAATTAGAGAATACTTTAGTATGGGTAGACATTCGGGTGCTAGCTCTGTATTTTATTTAGCACAGACATATTCTAAAATAACCAAACAGCTAGTAAGAGATAACGCAAACTTCTTAATAATACTGAAACAAGATGATACAAATTTACGACATATATTCAACGATCATTCATCTACAGATATGGATTTCTCAGAATTTCGCAAAATTTCTCATTTATGTTGGAATCATAGTGATTATGGGTTTATGGTCATCGATAAAACTCGGGAAATTAATGAAGGAAGGTATAGATGTGGTTTTCATACGTTCATTAAAATAAGATAATTTTATATGCTTATACTCATATATAAATATACCGTCACAAAGTAATTATCTGCATAGTGTTATCGGTAGTCACACGATACAGGTATATTACATTTATTATTTACAATGAACAAAGAAAAAGTCTTGTTGGAAAATTGAATAACATCAAAAAAAAATATTAAACGAAAAATAATGGAAATGAAACGCGGTGTTATAGATTCTGAAAACTATTTCCGTGAAGCATTTAAGCCAATAATTGAACCATTGAGTACACATACAAAACAAAATGAAATATGGAACACACAGTCAACTGAGCTAGAAAATAAATCAGAAACCTCATGTACTAGTGAAGATGATGATGGTAACGAATTAAATTCACCATTTGAAAATTTTTTAAATAACCGTCCTAAATCAACGCGTTATGATAAATCCTATGGTTTGCATTATGATAAAGATAGTGATTCGTATAAAATAGGAAAACACTCTGCAACTTTTAGTCACGGTAAATTATTGCTGCTTAATAAATATTATAAATTTACACCAGGACTATGGTCTTTATTATGTGAGAAGGAACCAAAAAAAACAACTATAGAAGATATAGAATCTTATTACAATATTTTGAAAACTTCTGGATTCCATTTAAAAGCAGATGGAAAACCTAGAACCTCGAGGTACCATAAATGGATGACTGTTGTAAAACCGTTGTATGATCGAATGAAAATGGAGGAAAAACAGTTTAACGAAGAAATAGCTAAAATTAATGAGAATACAACTCCTCGAATTAGCTTAAAATCATTTAACAATACTTTACCTTCTACTCCTTTTGGGTTATTTAACGCTAAACGTAGAAAAATAACACAAGAAATTGAACCATTTGATTTTAATCAATCAGCAAGCAGTTTTTCACCTGCAGATCACATGTCTACAGATATTATTAATTTTACTTCATCACCTGATCCTAAGACAGGCAGAGGTTTATATAAAGATGTATTACCTCAAACACAATTAGTTTATTATGACGATCCGAATGAGCTAGTAACTAGATTAAATCTTCTGACATCATCACAAAGTGTTGGTAATACTGGTGTCAATAATGAAATTATATCTATTTTAGAAGAACTGCGTGAGAGAAATATTATAGTATAATGACAACCTTAGAGAGTATAGCTAACGAGCTACATCGACCAGCGAGAAAAATATTTCCTAGACGTAGTGTGGTAACACGGTTTATTGACGACCTCTGGCAAGCTGATTTAATGGATATGCAATCTCATTCTAAACAAAATTATGGTTTTAAATTCATATTAATTGTTATAGACACATATAGCAAATATGTATTTGTGGAACCGCTGAAAAATAAATCAGGTAAAGAATGTACAAAAGGAATGTTTAATATATTGAAAAAAGCTAAACCAAAATTTTTACAGACAGATAATGGTACAGAATTTTACAATGTCCAATTCCAAGATTTAATGAAAAAAAATAAAATTAAACATTACAGTTCATACAGTGTTATCAAATGTTCAATCGCGGAACGTGTGATTCGAACTCTTAAAAATAATATATATAGACATTTTACTGCAACAGGCACATGGAATTGGTACAATACAATATCAAAAATTACACATAACTATAATAACACAAAACACAGAACAATCAAATGTACACCTAGTGAAGCTCGAATGGATACAAACAGAATTAAATTTAACACATATATAATTTCTGAAACATTGTATAAACCAAAATTTAAAGTTAACGATAAAGTACGAATATCTAAGTATAAACATATATTTACTAAAGGATATACACCAAATTGGACAACGGAAATATTTACAGTTTCAAAAGTTTTACAGACAAATCCAGTTACTTATCAACTAAAGGATGAATCAGGCAGTGTAATTTTAGGTGGTTTTTATGAACAGGAAATTAAATTAACTGATTTTCCAAACACCTTTCTCATTGAACGTATTGTAAAAAAAGTTGGGAATAAAATGTTTGTTAAATGGTTAGGTTTTGATTCAAGTCAAAATTCGTGGATAACATCATCAAATATTTTAAAATAATGTTTTTTTTATGTATAATATTTATTTATTTATTTATTTATTTTTTAATAAAATAAAATATCAGTTTTTTTATTAAGTCGAATTAATTATTTCACATGATCTCCTGATCCTAATTAGTCTGTTTTGAAAACTATATATATATCTACAATCGATAAAAACAAAAAGCGTCATCTAGTGGTAAATAAATCAATGAAAATAATAATACTGCTGTATTTTGTTCCGCTAGATAACGCTTTTAAACTGAGTCATTAAGTCATTAATTTTTAGTTTTCTGACTTCTAACGAATCTTGAAAAATTTTTTATATAACAGTAATGTGATGTTTCATCATTATTGAACAGAAAAAGATCGAAATGTTTTTTTCTTTCAGTATTACAAATATACAAAGGAAAAATATGTTTTTTATCATTTAAACTATAAATATTAATTGATACATCGTTTGTACATTCAAATTTTTTCATCTGACTGATTGGTGTTGGAAAATCAATACATTTAAAATCTAAACCACTTTTTGTTTCTAACATTTTAAAATATTTCTTATTCAAATAAGTTTTATTCGATCGATTATCAAACTTAGATAGTATTGAATATTTAAAACATTTAGCATCGTTATTTTTTACATTTATAATTGCTCTTTTATCTTTTATATATTCAGGTAGATCTAGATACGTTCCTCCTCTGAGAGGATTCACTGTATTAATTCTCAATTGTAATACATCTATAATTTTAAGGGACCACCCAGATCCTTTCGCTAAAAACTGGTCTTGTTCAGATAATAATTTATTGAACATTCCATTTAGTAATTTATTGAAATCGGATGAATTACATGCAAGTGTATTAGAAGTTTTGAAAGCTATGTCCCGAACTTCTTGAGTGAGTATTCTTTCGTATACGCTATCCACATGTAAATTAAATTTTATAGATGATTGTAAACATGATTCTTTTAACTTTAAAATTAATTTATCTCTAACATAGTTAAAAAAAAGCGTGTAGTCTATAAAATTTAAAGTATTCTTAATCAAAAATGTTTTTGAACATTTCTTAAATCTCTCGATTTCAAATAAACCTTCATCAGAAGATGACATTCGCTCGTGTTTTGTAACCGTTTTTCTTTTCATTATGAAACTGAAAAAATAGATTAAATAAAAAAAAACATAGGTAAAAGCAATCATAATATTGTAAATTTATTATAACATCAACTTCTTTTTTTTAAATCTTATGCAAGCAATTCAGAATATTGTTTTCAAAATATAATAAAAGTATTAATTCTAAATTATTACAAAGAAAAAAAGAATTGGTTAATATAATAAGAAATTACTCAGATTCTAATTCTCTTAACCGATTGTTTAGTTCTGTTAACCGACACTGAATATCTGCTTTACATTCACTTGAATAGTTTTCGAATCTATTATGTTCATTTATCAATTTATTTTTAAAAAATGAATTTTTCTTCATACTATCATTAATTTTTACAAATACTTTTCGAAATGCTTTCCGTTTCTCGATATAATAGCGTTTATTGTCACGCACCTGCTGTTCTGCTGCTAGAATTCTGCTTTTAATTACGTTTATTTCTGGGTTCATGATTCTGAAAATTACATAGAATTTCAAAAACTAACTAATTGATACGTTTTTTAAATCTAAACCACTTTTCCTAACATTTTTATTAAATTAGTTTTATTTGAAAACATTTATCATACCAGCAGATCTTATATACACAATAATAATTATATGATAAAATAATAAATAATAACAAAAAAAAAAATAATATTTTAATTATTTATTGAAAAACAGAATATTATTCGACATTATCTAATTTACTATATAAATTATTTAGACCTTTTTGAATATTTTTCTCGCATAAATAATTTATATATGTTAAATGTTTAAATTCGTTTATTAAATTCTGTTTTTCTTCAATAAGTCTTTTTCTGGTTTCTTTCAGCACCGCTTTTTGAATTTTTATTTTAATATTTTTAATATTGGAATAGAACATTTTTTCGTCAACATCTTGAGCATGATCATTTTCTTTTTGCTGTTCCAATATTTGAATGATTTGCTCGTGAATTAACGATTTGGCTTCCATGTTTTTTCTTTTTTTTTAAAAAAAAAATCTGGAAAAATTATATAGAATTTGTAAACTATCTGCCAGATAAAAAAAAATAATGCATATTAATGACAATAATTTATTTCCAACATATTTCTATTTTTTATGTTTTTTAACTTTTATATTAAAAATTTGTATGTATTAATCAAAAAAAGAAAATTACATTGAATACCTATATACATAAATATAAACTTATAATATTATTACTAATTATTCATAACAAATTTTTAAAAAAAAATTTTAACCTGATCTAAATCTTTCGCGCTTAGATTCTGCTGTTGTAATAAAATCTAACCTTTTACCGAAACAGTGTTCTCGCTTACGAAAATTCGTAACATATAAATCACTATATTTTTTACATATATCCATTTTTTCTTCTCTTAATAAAACTAATTTTGCGTTTAAATCTTTTATATAAGAAAAATTTGGGTTAGAGTTTGTTCTACTTAAATAAATAATGAATTTCAGGTTTTTAATTTTTTTTTTGAGATCTTTATATTCATATCTTTCTTTAATCTTATTTTCATCAATCATCTTCGTTAAGGTTACAATTTGTTCTCCATAATATTGAATTTGCTCATTACAAAAATCATATGAATGCCAAAAATTCATTATCTGTAATTTTTGACTAAATACATTAGTATAAAATATAAAATATTATATAAATCTAATTATTAAAGCGATTATTTATAAAACAACGAATGTACGTATATACGTATATATAATAATAACTAATTATATTATTCAAAGCTAAATAAAAAAACTTTAAAAATTAGACAATATAGCATTTATATCATAAAAAATAAAATTTTAGTTGCTAGTGAAGCTACGTCACACGATAATAGAAAAAAACGTGATAATTTATATGTTAGTTAATAGTAGATAGGGCGATTGTAACTATCGTAGAGTTCGTACGGTAACATTACGTTGTCACGAAAGCAACTACGTGTTTACTATCAACGTGCGACAGCAGCTTTCGAATAATCTTAACGTAAAAGCAATAAAAAAAAACATTATAGAAAAAATAATTTAAATTTATATATGTGTATAATATACGTTTTAGGATATATTTTATACAGTCATTAAACATTATTGAATATTTTAATATAATAAAAAAAATTTTTTATATTAAAACATTTTACGTAAGATAATATTACACGTGTAATACAACAATCACGTTATCTATAACAAATATTTATAATCAGCTATAGTATTTTAACATTGATAAAAACAAGGTATCGTGCAACAACTACTAGATAACGGTATCTATAGTAATTATCATGAAAGAGATTGACTATTAAAGATTTTTGAGGTTAGGTAATAATTATCAATATTATTGATGAATGATAAGCCCGATGTTCTATCTTATCTATGTAAATCTATGATAGTATGGTACATCAGTTATCTTCTATACTGTAGACGTGGTGTAATTCATTTTAGTATTATTACTCTATGGTGTAATTATAACGTATTATTGTTACTTGATCATAACTTAACAAAAAAAAGAAAACAGCTTATATTATAGTAGTGACTAAAAGTGAGAGTTGAGAAACCGTCTTTCAACTACTTCTATTTTAATGTTTTTATTTTAAATAATCTATGAAAAAAAATCTTTAAGCCTAAACACTCAATACCCATAGTAATATTATAAAACTGTATTATCATTACAACAATAAATTGTTATTATTCTATTTTATTTTTTAAAAAAAAGAAATATGATGTTAAATTAAATAATAACAATAAAAAAAAAAAGTACTTACATAGCTTGTAGAAATTGAGGTACTTTTTCTAAGTATGACGGCTGGTCTATTTGTTAGAGTTGTTTTGACAATCTTTTGACTGGCTATTGAAGATGTTTGGTAAACTGCTGGCTGGCTGTTGTTTTGGCGAAGAAGACTGTTCTGCTGCTGGCTGCTCTTGGAACTGCTGTTGCTTGAACTGATGACGATAAGCTAAGAAATTCTGGGTTTTATACCCGAAAATAACCCTCTCTTCTCTCATTAGAATTTTTTGTGATGGATTTAAACATTTCAACTTATTTTACATCCTGTTTTAATATTATAATGGCATTGACATTAAGTAAATGTGAAAACATTTGACTGAGCAGGTTATATTAGCAGCAATTTAGATTCATTTAATATAATTGGTTTTTGAGAATGAATGTATACATTCTAAGCATTGACATTTAGTAAATGTGATAACATTTGGCTGGACAGGTTATGTTAGCAACAATTAAAATTCATATAATGTAATTGGTTTTTGAGAATGAATGTATACATTCTAATTTATTTTAAATCCTGTTTGTAATAATTTAAATTCATGTAATGTAATTTGCTGTTGTATATGAACATGTTTCAGCACCCATCTAAGGTAAGGTTATTGTAGAAATTTATTCAAGGAGGGTATTGACCATGGTAAAAGGTGAATGTCATAAACATTTGGCTGGGATAGGTTATGTTAGCGTCAATTTAAAGTCATGTAATGTGATTTTGCTGTTGTACCTGTATGTTCATGTTTTAGCAGGTTTCTATAATGTAAGGCTATGACCATTTGTATACTTAATTATTGAAGTAGTGGTAAAAATCTGTGTATAAAAGACAGAGGGTATTCTCTAATATTCACCAGTCTTCAAGATTTCATCCCAGGACAAGAAGCTCAGTTCAACAGAAATACTACCAAAATAAAATGTCGTACCGTACAATTGCTTCAACTGATTCAGAGGTTAGTAACTACTTATTAAATATCTTATAACCATAGAAAATTGGAGGCCGGTCGTAACACCACTCAACGCTATGGTTATAATTCTTAAAATAATATTAAATGACTGATTATAACATAGTATATTGGAAGTGCGTCGTAACATTACTCAACGCTTTGGGTATAATTCTTGGGACATAGAAAAAAATATATAATGGAAAAAAACAGTAAAAAATAATATACTATGTTTTATGTTTCACAGAATGAACATTTTAGCGAATCAATTGATATAAGACCGTCTTTTTCAAAAACAAAACCTGGATCAAAACGTTCTGCAGAAAAAACAAGTGTTAAAAAACCTATGAAAAAGAAGCAGAATAAAATGGTAATAAAAATAATATTTTTTCCTAATGATAGCATAAATAATTTATTTTTTTTTATAGAATGCATCATACAGAGATAATATCAGCGAACGCTTGAGATCAGAAGATTTTGATGTTGAAGTATTTAATTCGCTAACATTCAGACAAGGAGATGGCGTTGTGACAATAAAGACGCCTTTTGAAGAAAAAGGAAAGGATCTTTGGGTGCTAAGTTATTATAAGGTTACTAACATCGAGAATGTACCAGTAAAGGACAGGTAAATACATTGGTTTAAATTTAAAAACTATTGCTGAATCTGTTTTTTTTTTTACTGATTTTATTTACTTCTTTTGTTTTTAAATAAAATAATTTGTTGTAATAGATGGAAGTTCAGTGAAGCTACTGTTAGATTGTACACGACCGACGAATCAAAAGATCAAACACTTCATACTGGTCTTAATGAGACAATGCAAATTATATTTGATAAATTACTAACCGATCCAAAGCGTCAAACTATTAAAAGCAAGACGGTTGTTTGATTATTATACGGAAAAATGAGTTTCATTTAATAAAACAAAATATTATTATGCATGTATGTTTTTATTTGTTCAATACTCAAAGGTCTTGGAAAACATAAACCTATAAACTATATAGTATGTCTGAGAAAAAAAATTTCTAATTGAAACATTGCTATCAATTCTGTACTATCAAAATTTAATCTACTTATTTACTGAAAACATAAAATTTGAAACTAAAACGCATTAAAACTATTCTTTATGATTAAAGGTAACATGTAATTTAAGAAAAAAAAGCAAGTTTATTATTGAATAAAAAAGTTTTTATTTTTTAAATAAATAATTATTAAACATATTTATATATTTTATATTATTAGATCTTGTAAAATCATATCGGACAATGTGTTAAAATGAAATTGTAATATTTCATATAAAAACGATGTGTCATCGTTCTGTAAATGATTATAATAATTAAAATCATAGTTTTGAATATATTGGTTGGTAAATTCGTTCCTTTGACAAGTGGATGGCAGACCACGGACATCATTTTTAATTAGGTCATATGCAGTGTTGAAAGTAATTTGATAATTTGCTAAACGTTTTTGCTTGTCTACCACATACAAATCAATCAAATTCTGTAATTGACGAAGCCGGTACAAATCTACGTGTGTCAAGGTAATATATTCCTCGTTTAGATGTAGGGTAATTGAACTCTGTTTAACATTAATTGAATATGAAAAGGAATCGGTAATCTTTACACGCCTCACCCTGGTATTTAGGTTATTAATAATTGAATTGTAATTAGATTCAGACATCAGTGTGAACCATTCTTCTAAACTTAATGTAATAATTTTCTTTGAAAGTTTACATTCTAATAATAAAATAATTGAAATCTGCTTATTAATTAGTAATCCAACTGTAATACTTTTCTTGTTAAAAGCTCGGATGTCGAATGTAGACTTACAGACAATTATTGGTGGACTCATAATGAAGTTTTTTTTTGCTAAAAAAGTACACAATAAAAAGTAGGATATAACTGTTAGGAGTTATACATTGGACTGTTAGTTTTTTCCTTTGCAGTCATATTATATACTAAAAACTCGGATAAAAAAAAAATGCAAAAAATGTGAACGTACAGTTAGCGAATTAGTGCATACTAGAGAGGGAATTTACATATACTTACTAACCTGATACCTGAAAAACATTTTAAATTATTATATACGCACTAACCCGCTAGGCTATACGTCCACAAGATATTAAATCGAATAATAAAACATTTAAGATAAAACATTCAATTTTTTTTTATTTTTTTTTTTTTTATTCAATACAGCAAATATTATAAACAGTATATTATATAAAAAAAACATGATTTAACAAATGGTGTCGTACGAACCGGTTTCACAATTACAAATAACTTCGGTTTTACAATATTTACTTAAGACTTTTTGAACAAACTGATTACCTTTCATTAATAATACATATAAACATTTTGGTGAGAATCGGGTATGTTCTATAAAACAATTATCATCGATTTCAAAACTATGTAGAATTACTCCACACCAATGACATTGAACTGCGTCATCGAGATTGATATAGTAAAATCCGCATTCTGAGAGCTTGTACTTATTCTGACCGGTATTTGGAGGAAAACTTTTAAAAGATCGTAACCTAGATACAAATGCAGAGAATTCTGGATACGCTGGCGTTGAATTGAATCGTATTTGATCGACCAATGACTGGACATCGTTTGCGCATTTTTGAAAATTCATTTTTGAAGAAATTAAATAACTTATACAATTTAATAAAACTTTGAGAAAATAAAGAAAAATGAGACACGACTTGAGTGAACGATGGATCATTAGTAACTGAATATGAAAAAAATAATCAGCAATCAGCTTAAAATTATTGTAAATAATAAATAATGTTTTTATCATTATTAAAAAAATCAGTGTAACCAACATGAGTAAAAATGAAATACAGCACATTTTTTCGAGGTAAAATTTACTAACAATCAGTGTGAAATGTGTTACACGGTAAATCTGAGTGCTCCAAGGGGGACATTCCCCCTTGAAAAAAAATTTTTACCGTGGAAAAGCTGGCTGTGAACATACAAATATATACTACTGATCTGCGGTGAACGTTTTAAAAAGCAACAAATTAAATAAATAATACAATAATACATTATATACTCACGTGTTTTCCGTTAGTTGATCACGGCTGTCGGATGTTTAATAACGGTTATAGTCGGACGTCGGCGCAGACCATTGTCTTAGAACGGCGACAATAACAAGAGTCAAGGCAGGTAACCCACGCGGGTGACGATATCGCACGGCTGATTAATTAATTTATTGAATTGACATATTATATCGATATTTTATATTTTTATTATTCATTGGAACACGGCATTAAACCTTACACTTTTGACCATCGTTATTTTTTTCATTTTTGCAAAAATTTTTCATATGGTCATAATAATGTCATAGGACCATTACTCAAATTTATTGAGACACACGAAAACATGGTTTTCAAACCATTCCAGCCTTTGACAGAATACCGCCAAAGCGATAGGCCTTATCACCGACCGTTTATTGTCGATCCACTCGCTATCAGCGAATAACTTACAGTAGGCGCGACTTTTAAAAAGCCGACCCCGCGTAGCATATTACCATACCATACATTGTTTCACAACCGGGCTCTCCTGATTGGCTGGATTTAAATCACCCGCCGTTTTTATCTTTATCTCATTAAAATATAATCATATCATATTATATCAATCAATCAATTAATTAAAATCAAGGTGGATATATAGAGGTGTAAACACTTCCCATCTTTTACATTATGATAGTGGGCCGAAAAAAGTACACCACTTGTAACTGCCACCAGGAGCGCTGACTACCCGATGAAGGCTCAAACACATTCAATTTTGTATGGCACATTATGCAATTTAGCATTTTATTCTAATTAATCTAATTACTAATTAGTATATTTAGTAATTACGAGGATTGTGGACTTCATGATCTAATAATCAATATTTTAAATTTTAAATAGTGTAACTTAATTTAATATGTACAATGTGTGTATATGGTACTTTTAATTCATATATTTTAATATCCAGATTGGAAAACATGTACCAGTAGTTAAGTAGTATTTTACTATTTTATATTTATATTAATTTTGATATTTTTTTTAATCTTTTTATCGTATTTTTTATTTCATTTACAGGCTGTATAGACATTTAATAAATATTATTTAAATTAATGAAGGAATGTGTTATTGTTTCATAATATTATTATACCTTACATTTAAATCACTGGGTTTATTCTTTTTGCGATTGTTTGGTACTATTGACCTTTCCATTGGAGGTTTTCGTTTTTTAATATTTTTATTGAAATAAGATGGTAAATTAAGGAAAATACATGGTATAGCGTTAGCATTTAAACTAACTCTCTTGAGCTGATGTTTTATTTCATTTCCTGCTGCATCCTCAAATATCCTATATGAAATAATATCTTCAGGAGCAAAATGGAGTTCACATACTCCATCTTTTTTGGTTAATAATCTATCTGCTCGTGGAATTTTTAAATTCCATGTATCAATCATGTTCTAAAAAGTAATGAATTATTTACCCTAATATGAACTTTTCATTGAATATACATATACATAATAATATAAATATATATTAATTATTAATTAGTATAAGAAATATCTATCTCAGGAGGATGGAATACTGAAGGCAGTTTTACTCCCTGCTGTTTGTATATTTTATTTTGTTTGGGTAACCCAGAGTTACACCCAGGTACAAAACACTTAAGAGGCATACTACAATACTCGATAAGTTACAAAAATAAGTTTCATACCACCTTTTGTACAAAAAAAGTAGGTTGTGTAGATACTTAAAAGAATGCAAAAGCCAAAAGAGGTACACTAGGATAATAATATGATGTAAATAGGTACTATTATTATACACATAAATAATTTCCATAGAGACATTGAGTAGTGAGATGGTATTTTCAATAATTCCATTATTAGAATAACTACAATATGTTTTTACAAAAATAAACATATTATGACAAGTAGTGGTACCAAATTAAGGAAATAACAAATTTACAATTAGGTAGGTACTTTAATCAATATATTTCAATATGACAATCATTACAATAAATTCATAAATTTAAATTTTTAATTATAACACAAATAGGTAGGCAACATGTCTACAACTACTCCACAAATCAATATTCCCAAAAAAAATGTGGATAATTATCAATAATTGTATAATTGAAGATAGATTTATGTTTCAAAATTATTTAATAAAAATCCATCTAAGTTATTCATTATTTAAATTAAATTGATATCTTATATTTTTATTTTTTATGGCATTACAACTTGCAAGCATTCAGCATTGTAAATCGTATTTTCGTATAGAAGTACGAACATTATGAGCCTTCATCGGGTAGTCAGCGCTCCCGGTGGCAATCACAAATGGTGTACATTTTTCAATCAATTTATAATCAATCAGAGTGTTTACACCTCTATATATCCACCTTGATTAAAATATTATCATATCAATAAATAAAATACAAAATAGAAAAATAGACATCACCTACAACTTTAAAATTATAGATTCTATAGTATAGAGTATACTGAGTATAGTGCTAAGATAAAAATGTATCCTAAATCATTTACCAATAAAATAAAAGAGGAAAAATTAAATTTTATAGAAATTCGAAGTAATTTAAACTCTGTAGATGATAATATTAAGCAGTGGGTGAATGAATATGGTTCTTTAACAAATACTCATAGGATAGCAAGAAGCTCCATTCCAGCAGGAACCAAAATTTTGTGTTCGTAAGTGTACCTGTGTATATCTACCTATTGGCTATTGGCTATTAGCCTATTACTAATAGACAATAGTCATAGCAAGAACGACATCAATTTTGTTAATTACCTATAACTAATCTAAATATTGGATTTTTTTGTTAAAAAAAAGTTGAAATTACATAATTATATGTACCTACCTATATGAATGTATTATATTGAAGCTCCAATAATTTGTTTATTGTTGTTAAACAGAGTTCTCTGCCTTTTATATAAAGTTACAGATTTGCATCCCATGTAGTTTTAATTGCAATGGTTCAATTATATATAAATTCAGTTAGGTGTATTACAATAAAGAAAAATAATATTATAATATGCTTACATATTTTTATATAATGAAAACAATTAAAAATATATTATTATATCATGGAACAATATTTTATATTATATTATAATTTATAATGTATGGTTGTATAAAGAAATTGAGGTACCTCTAATAGTTGGGTACCTATTAATATATGATTATAGTTTATCGGCTATATACTAAAGATGTGATACTTGCATTGTTTGAAGTTGTAATATTTTATGTATTTGGTTTATTATTATATAAAATTAATTATGAAATATAAATAGGTACTGATTTGACATAATATTTTTGGAAAGAAAATTATAATTGTATCAGTATTGATAATGATAGAGCCAAGATTTCCAATATGTTATTACCTCTAGTTTCCATCCTTTCAGTCAGTTGTATCTTTTTATTTTTAACAATAAGGTATTTTGCAAATGGCAAAATATTGTAAAAACTCTTTTCCTTTTCAAATAATATCTCGTTAAATAAAAACAAAAATAGGTATTTTTATGATTTAAATAATAATGGTCTGGAACGACTGTAACACTTGTAATTTTTTTTAATTTATTGACCTAAAGGGGGGATCTTTAAATTTTTACACTTTAACCCTCTGTTGAATGTTGATCTATCATAAGTTAGAGCAAGGATTTTCATGCACTAAAAAATCATTAAATATGCATTTAAAAACATGCACTTTTGCATCAAAAAATATGTACTTTAAACCCAAAAATTTCAAAATATGCAAAAATATGCACTAAAAATTTTGAGCCTTTGGTCACAAACATTGTGAAATGTGTTGTGTACTTACTCAACATACGAAAAAGTTAACTAGAAAAATGTGTGAATGCATGAAAGTCCTTGCTCTAATCATAACATTATTAAATTACTTACTTTATTTATGGTTAATGGTAACATGTTACTTTAAAATTAAATAATATATTTAACTTATTATTATTTAACTAGTTTAGAGAATAATAAATGATAATTTTAATTTTTAATAATAATAATACTCATTATAGAAAAAAGTATGTTTGTCATCATAGTAGTTTCAAAAAGGTTTCTAAAGAAGACAATAAGAAAGGAAACTCAAAAAATGGTATGTGCTCAGCCTATATATTGTGTAGTATAAAACTTAGTACACCATGGACAAAAAAAACAGATGTTTATGTTAAGGTAAGACCTCAAGATTATTTAAAATAAATATAATTATTTAGGATTGTTGTAGTAAAATAAATTATTGTTATTTTTGTATTAACAATCTGCACATATCTTTGTGGCAGGGTGGACAAGTAGGATAATTTATAGGAAGAATTGACAAACTTGTAAAATACTTAAATAGGTAAATAGGTACTTTTTGAAATTAAGGAGTTTTAAACTTTTTTACGAATCAATCATTTAATATTCTAAATATAATGTAGGACTAACATTGTAGGTATTAAATAGGTAATAGGTATTATAGGGAATATAGGTATTCTTGTTTCTGAGAAATAAATAAATAAATAGTTAAAAATAATAATAATAATTACAAATATTTGCTTATATAAAAGAAAAAAGTATATTTGGAGATAATAATCTTTAGTATGAACCTATATATTTATATGATTAGGAAGGTTTATTGGCTTCTATTAAAATACATTCAAATCATGGACATACACTATAGACTGCCGAGACATTAAGATTTTTACCAGCTGACAATAATCTGAAGAGTACATTTATTGAATATTTTAATAATGGTTTGGGAATTATTGAATCATCTAAGTACCATGAAAATGTATTGTCCTTGAAACATGGTTTTAAGTAACAGGATTATGCCAATGGTTCACTGAATCCAACATATAGATGTGTACAAAACTGGTATGAGACATGGCGGCTCAATAATCTAGGTCCACGTAGTGGTTCTGGATTAATTGAAGTAAATATTTATTCTATTATATTTTCAATAATAATTTATATAATAATATGTATTACAGTCAATGTATTGACATATACATTGCTAATATACTATAATAGGTACCTAGATTAATAAATAAATATTAATTATATAATGTGTTATTATGTAGAAACTGATAGAAAAAAAAGTGTTATATGAAAAAGATGATATTATTAAATACAAATATCATAATATGATATTATATACAAAATCCATTTGCTGTTGTTATATTGACTCCTATGATGAAAAGAGCACATCTACTAAGAACATCAAGTGATATTGTCTTTGTGCATAGTACATCAGCATGTGATCCAGAAAATCATACCATAACATTTGTATTAGCACCTTGTGCTGCAGGAGCTGTACCATTAGGCATTATAATCACTCAGGGTAATTATTAATTTAACTTCATATTGCATATACAAATGCAGTTTAAAATTAATTTAATAGTTATTGAAAAGGTAGTTAAATGAAATTTATTAAAACATGCATATTATAATATGATATTGAAACAAATCAATTTCAATGTTTAAATAAATTATAGAACAATTTATACTGATGAAATGTTTAATTTAATTCATTTTTAAACACATTTTTTAGTATACAAACGGGTATGTGATAAGGGACAATTTGGATCATTTTGTGCTCACCAATGTGCTGTTTGTTCATATTATGATGTTGTATCGAAAAATTTCCCTCCAGTCACACCAGAAGATAAACATACCATTTCGGTTCTTGCCCAAGGTGATAAATCTCTACCAATTTCATTCTTTGAATCTTTTTTACCAAATTCTTCTGCACATTCCACTTCTAATAACTATACAGAGTCGAATATTGAAATCCAATCTGAAACTGTAAAAGAACTATTACTAGTAATAAAAAAATGTGAAGTACCAGAAACATCACAAACAGATGAAAGTGTATCAATGAAAAATATTATTTCTTTAATGACAAATTTAGATGAGAAATATAATTCTTCTACGTCGGGTCTAAAGATGATTGAATGTCGTTTAAAAAAAATTACATCAGAAGGAATGTGGGAATCATTTTTACACACTGCTGGAGGGGCATCTGTACCACTTCGTAGAAGATCTTGAACTACAATTAAAGTTCAACCTACCACAATTGCTAGGCGTTCATTAACATTAACAAGAGGTAGTAAACGTTTTCCAGTTGGGCGGCCAGCAAAACAGGAAAAATTAATAAATAAAAGAAAGAGAAATCTAGGACACAATATTAAAAATAACCTCCCAAATGCAAAGTCACATGGACGTGGACATTAATATAATTAAGATACAAATTATCTACTTTAATGTTTTTTTATCTACTTAAACTATTAAAATGAAATATTTTCTCAGTGAAAATTATTAATTGTAATATTGTACATTAAGTAAAATTAAATTCAGAACAGTTGCAGTTACAAATTATGATATATAATAGTACTAACTACTAATGACTAATAGTAATAGTTTTTATGTACTAACCTTATACATTTTTTATAATAATTACCATCACTATGAAAAGTTATTAATTTTTGTAGGATAGTATTTTTGTATTTTATATTATCTTAAAAATTAGTAGTAGACAATTTCATTTTAAAAATAAATGTATAAAGTATTATAAACTGAAACTAATATAATATATATAATAACAATAATATAAAAAAGTGTAACTACTAAGTACTAATATTATTAAGTACTAATAATTATTCGAGTATTTACTCTATACTTATCTATCTTTACTGCTTAATATCATCTACAGAGTTTAAATTACTTTCGTCTCTTTTTTGGAAACTACTATGATGACAAACATACTTTTTTCTATAATGAGTATTATTATTATTAAAAATTAAAATTATCATTTATTATTCTCTAAACTAGTTAAATAATAATAAGTTAAATATATTATTTAATTTTAAAGTAACATATTACCATTAACCATAAATAAAGTAAGTAATTTAATAATGTTATGATTAGAGCAAGGACTTTCATGCATTCACACATTTTTCTAGTTAACTTTTTCGTATGTTGAGTAAGTACACAACACATTTCACAATGTTTGTGACCAAAGGCTCAACATTTTTAGTTAAAGAACCATATTCATTCACCCACTGCATAATATCATCTACAGAGTTTAAATTACTTCGAATTTCTATAAAATTTAATTTTCCTCTTTTATTTTATTGGTAAATGATTTAGGATACATTTTTATCTTAGCACTATACTCAGTATACTCTATACTATAGAATCTATAGTTTTAAACTTGTAGGTGATGTCTATTTTTCTATTTTGTATTTTATTTATTGATATGATAATATTTTAATTAATTGATTGATTGATATAATATGATATGATTATATTTTAATGAGATAAAGATAAAAACGGCGGGTGATTTAAATCCAGCCAATCAGGAGAGCCCGGTTGTGAAACAATGTATGGTATGGTAATATGCCCCGCGTAACGTATCCCGCCGATTACACGATACGGGAGACCTTGGGTCTAACATCATGTTGGTGCGCGGAAACGTTTCCGTGTTTTTCGGAGGTTTTATATGGGAAACAGAATCCCAATCCGCTGATCGAGTTTCGCTTCTATATTGCTCTACTCTACTACTAAACTTATGACGACAAAAACTATTAACGTGGTCGCTCGAAATTCACATAATATTTCCAATGTATTATAACCTAAAAATATACATATATATTATTACCCGGATAACTGAGATGACTGACCTGCTAGACACCCAAAAAAGACGGCGGCTATATGATTTGCATAGACACCCGAAATATTTTGAATTTTTTTCACGTAATTTATTACTTAATTTTGCGTTTTAGGTGACAGCAATGAACGCTGTCCACGATTCGACGCAATCGGATTGCATACTTGACGACGTGACCAGGTTGTCGCATATTGTCCGCTATCCGACGAAGTCGGATAGCCTATCCTTATTACTATGGTGAACGTCATTCGAGGTGACTGACCTGCTAGACACTCAAAAAAATACGGCGGCTATATGATTTGCATGGACGCCCGAAATGTTTTACATTTTTTTTTCACGTAATTTATTACTTAATTTGCGGTTTCTGCAGCAGTAACGATACCTGTTGCCGAGACATATAAGTCCAAAGTCGAGGTAGGTGACTGACCTGCTAGACCCCAAATAAATCGAGGCGGCTATATGATTAGTTCGACCGTCCGAAATATTTGAATTTGTTTACTTGATTTGGCGTTTTTGACGGCAGTAAAAAACTTACAGCTATCCGGTTAACTAATCCACCATCCTTATCACAAATCCACCATTATTATCATTAATCCAACATCCTTATATCACTAATCCACTTTTCTTATCATTAATCCAAAATCCTTATCACTAATTTTCATCAGTTGTTATAAATTATAATTGCTTTTTTCGTGTTTCTCGATTCGTTTTGTCTTTTCAATTGCCGTTTGTGCTCTATTTGTTAAGTTTATTTCTTTTGAACCCCGTGAATATGCGGTTTGTACGCAAATTCGGTTTATACACTTAAAAATTCTCGTTTACGAAATGTCAGCCAGTCTTCGTTCCAACGCACAAGTGCACAATTAATATATACTGTTTTTTTTGTTTTGTTTTTGATTCAATAAATATTGCATTATGTGATTTTAGACATATTGTTTGGTCCTTAATAACGTAGCTGGTATATTGCTTAACGTAAACACAATTAAATGTATTATTAAACACAAATAAATGTATTATTCAAGCATACATGATAATGTAAAAATAATAATAATAACGGTCAGATAAGTGAATAAAATACAATTAAAGTTTAAACAGTGTGCAGAATTATGATACATAGAATTATATACGATTACATCGACGTATATCGAATATATTGGTTTACGTTGCTCTGTAGACACACAACTTAACTGTTAAGTTTTGACCGTAGTTTGAATCACAAACCATGGCTCGATAGGTTAGGCGTAGGTTTCCCAAACGTAGGATGTTAGGTAGGTCCCCGAATTCGAATCCGTCAGAATGCATTTCGGGCGGATGCCAACTGTACCGTATTCTGTAGCACGGCCGCCCATAAATTAAAACTAACCCATAAATAAACTTTTTTGCATTTTTTTCACGTTATTTCATAAATTATATAATAATATTCATGTTAATCTTACATTATATGACTATATTATATATTATGTACCTATATGTTATTTATATTATTAAGAAATTGAACACATATTATTCTCTTTAAAATGTCATTGTTATTATATTATACAATAAATACATATATTTGTTTTATTTTTCGTAAATTATTTCGAATGTTGTGTGATTGGGTTTTTGGAAAATACTATTTTTTCTCTTCATTTATAGCAGCTAGACATACTAGACTGATTTTTTGCAGCACATTGTTCGCTATCCGACTAAGTCGGATAGCCTACCTAGGTGATTAACTTGAAAGTTAATAGATTTTGACTTGATATGACTGACTTTCTAGACACTCCAACACGGTTTTCGACTTAACACTTTTTATATAAGAAAAGTACCGGATATGCGAGGGCACATACCTACCATTCTATCCGCCGTAGATGGATTGCTCATTTTGGTTTCGTCTTAGACGGAGATGACTGACTTGCTTAAACCTAACACTTAAACATGCAGGTTTTTGCATTTTTTTTTTTTGATATAAATATATATACAATATACATTACAGGTACATGTTTATATGTATTGTATTGGTTAATATGATATTATGTATCTATATGTTATTTTTTTTATGAATTATAATAAATAGGTACAATATATTATATTTGTTTGTATTTATATTGTATAGTTGTGTGATAGGGTTTTCACTTATAGCCGCTCAACGTCGGGTCTGCAATCCACCGTAGGTGGATTGCCTACTTGATATGCTGTAGCACATTGTCCGCGATCCGACGAATTCGGGAGTGGCGATTGGATGTTAATCGATTTTGACTTGAGATGACTGACTTAAGGACAATCCAACTCGGGTTTTGACTTTACACTTTTTACATAAGAAAGAGCACCGGACATGCGACGGCACATACCACTCTATCCGCTGCAGGTGGATTGCTTATTTTTGTTTCGTCTTAGATGGGTAATGACTGATTTGCTGGACACTCTAACATTCAGGTTTTCGAATTAACATTTTCTTACACGTACAAAAAAAGCACCGGACATACGATGGGGGATAGTATCATCATTACATTGCCGGTTTTCATGGGCCATGGGAGATTTCTAGACACTGAATCTCGACTTTCAAACGTTCTCACCTTCGAAACAAGACCGCCAAAGAGCCAGGCCATATCAGAAATTCTTATCACCTTCTATATGTGTAAGTGTGACATTTATAATTTGAATGTGTCTACAAAATCGGTACTCTCTTACAACTAACACGGTCAAAGGGTCCAACTATTTTTTCGATTATTCACCTATGTACGCAACTAACGGGGTCCACAATCCACCGCAGGTGGATTGCATACCTGTTGATATACGCTTCGCATATAGTCCACGATCCGACGCAGTCGGATCGCCTACCTATGTGATTTTATGACTGATAGCTAGATAATCAAATAAACCTATCGACTCTACACTTTTCAACAATTTTAACAACCAAAAGCAGCGGACAAACGGGAGATGATCCTGGAGATCGTATCCAGACTATCCATTTACAACGTTCGTGACGGATTGCTAGACGCTCAAACTTTTAAACATTCCCGCCAAAGCGCCAAGCCTTATCTCCAATCCATACCACTAAACCTTATCACAAATCCTAAACTTTCGTCTTACAGCCTTTGCGACTTTTATAATTCCAACGACATTGTCTTCAAAATTGGTACCCACTCTCAGCGAGTCCAACCCTCCCAGAGTTTCACTTAGAGGTAGTCATTTAATAAAACTACTGCAAATACGAGACTAGTAATTATATGTAAAAATTTCAAGACTGCACCAGTAATTTGTTAAATTTGTATTACATCGTTAAGAATAAAATTAATTTTACACATGAATATCAAATTTCACTAAAATATAAACTTCAGACGCTCACAAAAAATATATATGTATTTACGCTCAAAATTGTTTGTAATTTTAGATTCTGAGTGGAACGAGGAAGCTAATGGTTTTACTTAGGTGTTTATTTATTTATTTTTTGTCCTGTATACATAACTTGTACCAGAAGGAGTTCATCGATTTCAACATACAGTATCTAATCTTTTAGCAAATTAGATCAAGATGGAATTTTCTAGAGGTTGTTTTTCGAAACACATTTTGTTATTTAGTGTACAGTTTACTCAATCACACGTACAAATGATCACTTACTTATTTTTTATAACTAGTAAAAATTAATATACATATTACTTTCGGCAGTAAATGATATTAAACAATCTGCTTCTAAACATGAATTCTCGTTTTTGGCACTCAATAAGAAGCTCGTTAATGTTTCTGGTCAACTGCGAGACTTGAGGGCTCGTCCTTCTGTCCTCGAAAATAAAGTCACCCAACTAGAAAATCAATTGTCTAGCACTAAATATTCAAACTCAGCGGTGGACGAGACAGTAATATCCGAATTATTCGATCGACAGGCAAGATCACGAAATTTAATTATTTTTAATGCTGCAGAATCTGATGGAAATAATGAAGATGACATATTGCTAATAAAATCTGTCGTACATGTTATAACTCCTAATATTTTTCCAGCATTAGTCGCTAGACTAGGCCAAAAAACAAGTAAACCTCGGCCACTAAAAGTTACATTACATGAGTCATCCGTTTATTGTACTTAAAAATAAATACAAACTGCGTACGTCCTCTACACACAGTTCCCTTCGTATATCTCCAGATCGTACTATTATGCAAAGAAATAAACTTCGTGATCAGTGTCGCAACTATACCTACGCCAATTTGGGCTCGTGTGTAAATAAAATAAATGGGCCCCCCTCCCTTACTTTTGAAAATTGTAAAATTAATCTGTTCGACTATTGTAAAGTTAATTTTTCTAAATTTGAAAACATACATTGGAATTTTGAGTTTTTACTCATACAAAATAAGGTTAACATAATTAAAACGCATGGGTACCTATAAATAAATAAATGTAATAATTTGTAGCCTTTCTTATTCATTTTAAATATAAATAAATATCAAATAACAAATTAATTGAACATATCATACATTAATAGTCAATTAGAAACTAAAAAAAAAAATACTGTACTCACTTAAAAGAATTATGGCTATCATTTATTTATTATTTATAAAGTTAATTATTCAAATACATATCAGACTGCTTATCTGGTTTAATATTTTATAAACAAAGACGAGAAAAGAAAAAGTTTTGCTTTTGGGTTTTTTTTTAAAAGCTGGTGTACTGTGTCGTTGATATCAAATAATAAACCATATATTATGACGATTTGGTAAACTTTGAAAACAGGAATTCAACCCTGTTGTATCGATATATTAAATGACCTTAAAAATGAGACCAATACAAATACCAAAGATGACAATATTGTTAACTATGGCAGTAAGTGTAAAGAAAACAACGTTGATAAACAAAGACGCATATTTGTCACGTTCTCGCAGAAGCCTTCAGGGATTCAATAAACAAAAAATGTATTCATATACATAATTATCAAACTTTTTATTGCTATATAAATAATTTAACATTTTTAAATATTTTTTTATTTTAGAGCTAAATGTGACTTTGAAGAAGAAATAAACACTTATGATATCATAATAAAAATTAAAAAGGATATTATCAGTGATAATGTGTATCAAGGATCAGTTCAAGAATGCCATCTTTCGAACAAATAATTTATAAGAATTCTGACTAGACATTCTGTAAAAGACATTTGAAAATTTGTACAAACATAAGTAATAACAGTTTGTTTGTGATAATTTTGAAAAGACATTTTATACTAAATCAGATTTTATTAAACACATATTGTGATGTA